>NC_049980.1:10484290-10509019 GCF_000003815.2 Branchiostoma floridae | reverse complement strand
TATGCTAGCTGTCAGGATCGCGCTCCATGTCAGGAATAACGAGTTACAGTTGCCCAATATCTGCCTTTCAGCGTCCCTGAGAGTGGAAGAAACACGGGAAGTAGATTATCAGCTTCGGAAAGTCCTCGCTCTGTGGCACATTCCACACGTGTGACTATTTAAGTTCGATCTTGCCTAAGGAAAGCGGAAAGAATTACCCCAAATGTATCCGACAGGGAATTTAATGTGTTTTGACACATGTTTAGACGTCTGTTGTCTACATAATTTCACTGTACGTGGTATACTTGCTTCTTATAGTACATGCTGTGTGCACATAGAATTCTTATCTACAAGGGCTCAACACTGAATATCATGAGCGACTAACATAATTGGGTATCTGATATTGTCGCAGGAATGTATGCCCGATCCTGAGCTACCCTGCACTTTTGTTTCAGGCTGAAAAATGGACATCGCCCGCTAGCACAATGTACATTCATCACGAAGGAAAAAGGTTGACAGTTGCCTCTTATGAGCCAGTAAAGTTGCCTAGTAACTTAGAAGGTAAACGTTCTCCCGGGTATCGTCCCACCCACAGTCTGTTTATTTTGTTTCCCTCCAGTGCCGGGAGAAAAGAGACACGCCCTGACCATGACCTTGGGGGTGTAACGAGCATTCCTGAACAACGGCTTGACTAAATCCACCTGTTCCGACCTCCCCTGTGTGACAGGGTAAAACGGTACTTAAAGAGAACTAATGAAGCAAATTTAACTCGATTGACATTGAACGAGAGGACTGTAACCACCCAATCTAGGTCACAAGCTTGAGAACTGAATCACGGAATGTGGTTTTCCCTCGATATGTTCTATGTTAGAGGCACTTTCTGAAGTAAATGTGTACCAGCTACCTCTCTTATCTTATCACTGTGTACCCCCGGGGAAGCGTCTGACCGCTTATCTGCGCCTGTATTTAGTTTGGTAATAATGAATGAATGAATGAAGACCTTTATTGTACATTCATACCCACTGGGTTTAGTACAGGTCACAACAAATGATACAACATGATATAATGATACAATGAATCTACACTACTCAAGGATCGTATTCTACTGTGTACATTCGGCTTCTTCTCGTTTCTTTGTGATATTGAAAATGTAAGAACAGATATGCTTTATAAGTAAAGGCTTGTCTAGACTCATAAGGAATATAAATTTGTCTATATTACTTAGTTGTATGAAGTGGGGGAACATGGATTCTATTAGTCTGTAGAGTTCAGCTCTCTCTATAATGCGTACAAATGAACGGCCCATATAGTACGCTACTGGTGATGATCATCAATGTCGAAAGGACTACGGCACACATTTTACAGAATAAAGTACATGTACATGTACATTGTAACGAAAGCTCTTCAAGCAATAGTTTTGTCTACACTTTTCGGTGAGAACGATCTACAATGCCCGACTTGAAATTGGTGGAGTGCAGCATTGTGTTCATAACACGACGTTTCAATTTGCGAACATCACCCCCCAGAACACCCCCCCCCCCTCCCCTAGTGTCTTCCAGACTGACTATGTTGGCTATCAGTATAGGGAGAATAATTTGCCAGGAGAGTTTTGCTTTCACAGAGTGGCCGACCGACCATGAACCTTAGCGTGGACTGATTGTCCTTGCCACTTTCCTTTTTTTCGGAATTCTATGACCCCCACACCCCATAGAAAGCAGGGCTGGCGGAGGCTACCCCTATAGGCCCTCCCAGTCCAGAGCCGGAGTAACGTTTTCGACATAGAAGAACTTTGACAGACACATTGTCTCCGTCGCTGAGAGGGTGCTACTGAAGAAGGACAGTACGGTAAAAGCATGTGGTCTGGATGCCGCGCCTTCATGTCAGCTAATTGGCGTTTAAGGCGCTGAGGGTAAACATTAGTGTGGAGTTCCGACGGGAAAAGGCGGCTTCCGTTTGGTACAAGACAGACCTGTCCTCCGGGGACCCGGGCCGACTGATCGGCGGTAAGATGAGGAAAATTAGACGGAGGGAATAGCTGATAACTAAAATGAAATGCTAAAAGAAAGGGAAATTTCTCTTTTGTCACATTCATCTATATTTGTTGAGTGACATCCTTCCTCGTTGGAGGTGGTCAAGAAACAAAATAACGTTACAAAATTTGAGAAATATTCTGCATGAGAACATATATATCTGTAGGATTTTCTGTGTTTTAATTGAATTCTCCGGCACTTTTCTTCTCCAAAACATGCCAAATGTATCTTGTATGCCCTGGTCAATTTTTTCTGCCTCTTGAGCAGCGCTCTGCAGCATTGCCAGATACATTTAACTGACATCTTGTAAAAGTTCTAGGCCGGAAAATCTTTAGTCATCGTCGTGGTGATTAAAAAACACAATAGATATTTGGTGCTACGGGGTCTGTTTAAAAACTCAGTGCAGTCAAGATATTGCTATTAATATCGTATGTCCACCGGAAATGAATATTTTGTACAAAAAAATTCTAAAGAATTCTCGGCCTCGAGTACACCGTCCCTCCTCAATTCTACTCCGTCTATCAGTGATAACCTAGAGCTCTGAGTCACTGACCCATTTAGGTGGTAGATAACACAGAGCTAGATCTGCATGAGAGATTCATGCATATGTTTTGCCAACCTCGCGGGTCAGCTAAGCTATAAACACTTCAACTGACGCACAGATAAAACTATCCCGCGTATGTTTTCAGCATCAATATCTTTCTGTGTGGTCCCTAAAGATGCTGGTGGATGTTGCTTGTCCCCTTACAATTTGCTGACAATCCCCTCTTTAACTCCGTACACGTCCATCCTCAGACATCCCTTTCAAAGACATACTAGTACCTTTTACAGACACCCCTCCCCTTAAGGACACACCTCTCCCCCCTGAAGTCGGACGTCATCAGCAACCGCCTTCTCCTCACAAGGCGATCAAATTGTGGACTATTCCTAGCCTGGGTACTAGTACCATCCAGGTAGTAGCTCCTATCGAGGAGGTTAAAATCCTTGCCGAGAATTGAATATTCCAGACGTTAGAGATGTCCAAGTTCCCAGACGGAATAGCATAGAAGCGACTGTGACAGTGTATGATATATATCGGAGCGAACTACTACTACCGGATGGTACCAAGTCTAGACTATATGGCTATACCTACACTTCGTTCTCTTCAGACGCAACGGTAACCACAATTCATAGGTTCGACTTCCACGTAAAGTTATTGGAATAAAATTGCATTTTCTATTGATCCCTTCTCAAGTTGACTTTGAGATAGTCTAACAGTTAAATCTTCTTTCTAAAATCTTTCAAATGAATTTAGTTGCAATGGCTGAATTCCACCGCACCGAACCAACCATATCAAGAACAGTTCGTTCTCGTCAAGGAGCCTTGACGTAGCCTTCATATAAACAAGATCGCCCGATGCGATGACTTGGGGAAGGTTATCAAAATACAGAGTTCAGATGAAAAATAACAGTTGTCTTTTGGGAGGATTAGATGAAATGTTAGCCTCCCTGGCGATGTACTGCAGACTGTGTGTCTCAAATTAAGCCCGGGTATGTTGATATGGCAACGATGTATATGTGTCATCTAAATCCTTGGCCAGGCACGGTGAAATGATAGGAATTTTAACAAAGTATGGCAGGAGACCACGGTGAGAGTATAGACTTTCCAGTTACGGCGTGACAGTCGTGTCTCTTGTGTCATCGGTCCCTGATAGAATGGCGCCAGTGACGTCGTGACGTGGCCATCGCAGTGAAGCAGCGTGGGATACATCCAATCAGTCTCACAGGGAACTTTTCAAAAGTACAGGGAACTTCTGTATAAAGATTAAGCTTTATACAGGTATGGGTATCTCAACAATGCAGTTTTCATTATCTACAGAAAACGATATTCTGTGATAACTCTTTCCCCAGTAAAAGACTATTTTACGCAAAGCAAATAAGACAGTTCTGAGAAACTTTGAATGAGATAAGTTCTCTTACCGTAATCACCAATTTTGTGAGATGGGCCACTTCTTAGGAGAAATACGCAAGATAAACGAACGAAGCCGTTATCATAAACTTTTTAACAAACATTATCTAGATTATTTGTCCAACACCACATCGCTATCTTACTACTAAAATAAATTTCTTCTACGTGTTCCCACACGTAGTCTACATTAGAAGGATACCATTACTGTTATGATACAGTCCACAGTCAGATTAAAATACATCTCCACATAACTTTCGTACTTCCTATGACATCTAAGTTTGCTACTGAGTTACAGTGCTATCAATAGATACATATGTGTGCAATGTTATATAACTAATCGCACGTCTAGCGCTGAAGTCTTAGGAAAGGTTAGTTGTATTGAATGTAGCATTCAATAACAAATCCATGAATTGCTTGAGAATTTCACAAGATCAACAAAATAAACTAAGACTGTTAATGCTAGAAAAAAATATGCCTACATTGTACTCCCCATCTCACCACCCCTCCTCTGAATACCGTTCCTGTGTTATTCTAATTATTCCGCCTCAGTGGGTATATTCCACCTTTGCTAAACATGTACAAACCCAGCCCAAGTGAAGCTTACCGATATAATGGCCTATTTCCTCTGCGTGAGTGACCTGTACGTAGGTGTGAGACAGTCACTAGTATTGTCACAGGTCATTATACCGTCTGTTACAGGTCACTGCGTCATCACTGAATAACGCATCTCCTTTGTTCACATTACTTTCCGCTTGTTCTAAAGAATTTGCTACTCTCTGTTCGATAGATAAATTCAACTACATTCTGGGAGGCGATAACCCTCACTGTGTACAAGTAGGCAAATATATCCACGAATGTTTATACCGTAGAACTAATAGTGTTAATGACATGCTAGACCCTATATGTTGATTTAGTCATACCTATAGATATCCATATATGTGTGTTTAGTTGTACTGTAAGTAGTTGTTATACATGTAGACCTTACGAAAGTCGCTGTACTTTTGTCGTGTCAATAAAGATTGTTGTGTTTGTTCCTGGGACCGGTGTAACATCGGTACATTCGCGATGCTGTAGTCCAAGGTATCATTAGCTTACAACACAAAACTGAGTTTATCCAACGCCTAGTCTCTTACACAAACTGGGAACTTGATAGTCTTGCAGTCATGATAAGGTTCCTGTGGTTCCCCACCCTACGACACGCAAGCACACACCTGCATAGGTATAGAGCCTCCAACGTAACACAAAATCGAGGGCCAGGTGTTAAAGCAATGTTTCACTTCCACAAGAATAATTTCTTTTCAAGTCTTTTGTCTGTTACGGTGTATCACATTCATCCTATACAGCTAGGTCATCATAAGATTTCGATGCAGTAGCTACAGAACTAACCGCCAACAGGGATCTAAAATAGCCGAATTTCATTTTGTACCACTCACGTGCGACTGACTAATGCAAGACTGCAAGTTTGCGGCTGTGCCTTTGCCGGGTTGGCCCATACTCGTTTTTTGCTTCCCACCTTTTGTAACGCCGCGGTAAATTAAGGAAAACCTCGATACACTAGCAGTACTATGCAGCAAAGCTAGACAAAACCCCGCATGTCATCAGTACTATCTGTGGGGATCCCTTTATCTCTATGTGATAATCTGACGAGTCGGCAGCCCTCTCTCAGAAAATACCAGCGTTATCTAGTCACAGAAACTCATGCAGCTTAGTATTTTGTAACAGAAATTGGGACACTCATGTTTAGGAAGAGTGACGGACCTAGAACACGTCTGGACAATCTTGTGCATGTTTATCTACAAGACAACGCCGCAACGACCCAATTTCTCGCATAGGCTCCATAGCTCGACAAAGACCAGATAGCCTCAACGCCAACGTGTCTTACCGTTGTCAGTCAGCGGATAGATCATACACACCGACACTAACTTGGCCCACTTTTTAAACACATATCCCTCAGGTGAACAGGACAACCTTACTCACATAGCAGCCGTACTTACATCAGACGCCCGTCCACCGTTTTTCAGGGAAAAGTCGCTTGCTTGGTAGTGAACTAAGTACTGTGTCTTCCTGTGTGTCTATGGCCGGATGTTTACAGAAGGCAGGTAACATGAGCAACGAAACACCTCTGTCTGTATGGCGCGAATCACACACCGATTAGCTGTGAATAGGAGGATACGAATCGCACGCTCACGTCATGCAAGTACGGTGTACGGTTTTTCACAGATGGTCGTTTGATCTATTATGACAGCATTGGTTATCAATTATTAATACGTCAATTGTAGTTTAATCGGGATGGGACTTTTATGTCACAAATCCTGTAATTTTCACTCAGACCAAAATATAGTAAGTAATCATAGTTTCCACGTACACCACACAAGGTATGGAGAAAAGGGCCTTGAATTTTGAACATCCGTCTAGTATTCTCATTATATATTATTCACACTAGTGCCTACTGTAAAATAGAGGTGGGAGGAGGGGGTGGAAGGGGTCAACTAAGGGTACTCGACAGAGCATAGTGTTGAGGAAAACTATCCCTTGGATCTTGATCGGGTAAGCAACTTGTTAAGAAACTCTAGAATTTATGTCTTTCTTTTCTTGATAGCCCGTCTGTTCGTGTTGCTAATAAACACCAGGTTGATATCATGACCACGTGACAGTAAAACAACACAGCTATCATGTGTCGCTGTCAGTAAGCCTTTAAGGGCGTTTGAACATGAACCACACATCTTTCTTCCGGTCTCAACTTTTCCTAATCCAGTGTGCTTAGTGTGAACTCCAAGCAGATGTGGGTTAGACTTTTGTGAACTTCTTTTCGATCCGTATGTCTGTCAGGTGAACCAGTAGTTTTATTGATACGTTAACTCAACATGTTGATTTATTCATGTATGTTTAATCTTTTTGTATCCACTTGTCTGTCTGTATGTATAGATGCAAAGACCTTACATAAGTCACTGAACGACTTTTGTTGTGTCAAAATGAAAGACTGTTCTATTTGCCATATCATGGGCGGCAATTAGTGACAAGAATTACACTGCTGGTATTTGGACGCCTAGCTACCTTCCAGCATAGGTAAGCTATTCTTTAATATTTCTTGTGACTAGTACTCGTAGAAAGAGTCACCGTGGCGATGTGACCAAAATTTTGCATTGTTAGTTACGTTCCTCCTTAAATTTAGCGTAGTGGGTTCTCATTTGTGGTGATGCATGAAAGACGCACCAAACACAGCAACCGAATATCTTAGCAGTCAACTCTTTCAATATGCATAGTCTCTACAGGTAGTCTGAGTCAGGTGATGAACGTTTATCCCCCACCCCCTATACCTTCTCACTCACAGTGGCGCTGGCCCGAATCAATTAGGCCAGTCCCCGGCACATTCCAAGGACGCGCAGCGTGACTGTAGGCAGATCGGGCACGCCGTCTCCACGCAACATCAGACACGCGGTATTTTCATAACCATCGCAAAACGCTGTCCCACGTCAAATGTCAAAGACTTTGTATTTACTCAGTATAGTTATCAATGTTATCAAAAGAAACTATAATAAACGCCAGTGTTTGCTGTCATTCCTGAATCCTAAACCAGCAGGGAAAGATATCACCGACATGTCATGTCCTCAGGGTTGAACTTGAGGTGGGGGTCCTTAGGATTGAATGTCGGGCGGAGAGATCTGTTTTTGGTTAAGTTGCTGATTAAAAGCTGCCCTACGACCTGAGGCAAAAGTAGCACTCACAAAAAAATCTAAAAATGTCAATGTTTTAATTATAAGCATTTCCGACATCCAGCTGAAATATTTAAAACATGATACAATATTAACCCACGCCGGTGTTGTGATAACATTATATTTACGGCGTGTGTCATGGCATTCCGATCCCGTCTCAGAGGGAGGCTTTTATATATATAAACCTTATGGCGATCCCGTCAACATTCCGCTGTTGTTACTGTTTACAGGTAAAGCCGCTGGGAAACTGCATACCTTTTTCCGTCTCGCTTCGTGGCTTTTTCTCTAGCTGCCAATTCGCACGACAAAGGCGTTTTCTAGTAAGTCACGCGTCCCAAAAAATATGATCAACAGTCTCGTATATCTTGAGAACTTTTTATCTTCTTGAGTAATAGTAAAAGTTGAACGGGGCAGATTTCTGTAAGTATGTATCAAACATTGGCAGTTTCCCGACAAAACCAGGAACCCACCCATACCTAACAAGCTCGTTTTAGGATTGTCTACCAAGTTCAATACCGGCTGTTGGCTACTTATGGGGTAGTTACAACCAATGGTAAAGGGTTAAGATTAGTAGGTCGCACACTGAATTAACATTCCTTTTCGGCATCGTTAGACAGTTAGAGCGGCGAGATTTTTATCGCTACCCACATTTGCAGCTGTCTCGTCAGTTTGACAGTTGTTAAAACCCGTTGATGCCGATAACACAGCTGCTCGTGGTGCATCAAGGGCAACCTTCTAATGTTTGTCTACACTGAAACCTTGGCTATCATTGTTGTACGTGAACAATAGAAAATTGCGCTCTATCATTGTCTGCTTGCATTGTTTAATGTCCCCTTATCATAATTAAACTTGGAAACGCTCACATTTTCCGGAAGTGAGCTTGAAGACAAATATACAAAAATCTGTCATTCATGACAGACCGGTAGGTAAACTGTTGAAAGTGAGGTTACATTTTTATTCCAATATGCCGGCCTGTCCATGTACGGTAGAAACGCTAAATTTCACAAAACCAGGGCATTTCTTCCTTTCGCAACAGTGCCTGTGCTCTTCCTTGTTACACTTTTACACATTTACACATAAACTGTCCAATGTCGCAAAGTTGACGAGGAATCGTGGATAGGAAAAAATACCCGACATGGTCAGAGACACCGAAAGAAGCGCACTCATGCAAGCAGAAAGAGTCAAACATACCTGTTTACACTGTGATCCCGGTGCCCGATCAGTATACCTGTGTGTAGTGGCTTCCTACAGTTTGAAGGGTCTTACTTCTCTCACGGTGATCTGTTGGCACCGATTCCTGTGGACAGCGGGTACAGTTACAGTTACAGTTCAAGATCAACTTACGGTATGTGAACCCGCCTTGATCCTACCAAGGAGGTTGTAACTTCCTTGAACCTACTAAAGGCGAATAACCAGCTTGCAGCTGAGAAGAATCTTGTCGTGAAGACTTTATGCCACCGTTGTTCTCACATCCAACCAGAGATTACAGTACGTCAAAATAACTCGGACACACCTTTGTAAATATTTACAAACAGAGACTGAAGTAGTCGGTGTGCAGGGTAGTCTTCTCTTTTTTGGGGGGGGGGGAGGGGGGCGTATCTTGGTATTGTTTGGTCTATGCGAGCAGGACAGTATATTCTTGTCTATTGCGGTGACAGCTGTCGCAAATGATGGTGTCTATTGTGAATTGTCTATAAGATTTCATCCATAATCACTTTCTGGTGTACAGAAAAATGATCAATAGCGCACAATTGACGGAAATAATTCACTTACCTGAAAGAGGAAGTTGCACGAAACTTCAGAAGACCGAGGAAGCACTAAGCGATGACTACACCATGTTGTTGGCAGCCGGGTCTGTGAATCATGACCGAAACACGCTCCGAGCGAGCAGGTTCCTGGGTCGTGCCATTACGGTAGAGGGGTGGGCAGAATAGCTACTCTCACCTGTTCTGGACGTACTTTCTCGGTAGTCTGAGGTAAATAATCACATGTAGCCTTTATATGTTTATGATATTAAACTGTTTGCTACAAAATCTTGTGGAGGCGGCGAGCTAAAAATAATAGTAAGATAAAAGTTGAATAGCGCCGACTCACCCGAGAATGCAATCGCCCGTCAAATTTGCATACTGTGACGTCCCTAGAACAACCGGTCCCTGCCCCCTAAAGGTGTATCCAAAGAATGGCCGGAAGCCACTTGGGTATGCGGACGCAGTTGTTGTCTGTTTATGGAAACCGCAATAAGTGATTACGACATGTGACAGGGCCTCTTCTTTATAAGGAAATGGTTTCAAGCAGCGCACAATGCCCCGATCTTTGTTCCGCTGTAAATTCACCGGCCTTTTGATTTTATGGAATCTAACAATGCCACGTCATCGCATTTACAGCACATATGTAACTGTTATAATAGACCTTGTTTTGGGATCTCTTATGTAATGATTTCGCTTTCTCGCGAACTTGTATTTCATTGTAGTTAATCGTCTTCATCAGCAGGTCTATCAGTCTGCAATGACCGATTAGGCAGCTGCAACCCGACAACCATGAATGGATGTGTTTAACACCCAAACCCAAATAGAAAAAGAAAGAATTAGATAAACTTTAGCAGAGTTCAGTAAAATAAGATTGAATGAAATTAATAAATCTGATCAAATAAGATGAAAGTTACGGCATAAAGGAATAAGATTGACTGAGAATATGAAGAGCATTGCTTGTTCGTCTGATGCTGAGAGTCAAAGTTTCCACGGTTGGACACAGCCATATGTTGGTGGTGACATAAGGATGGATCCACACCCGCACATGCTGCTCATTCATTCCGGGGTGGAACATCATTCCAAGAAGATTGTCAGGGAGCTGTGCATGTGTCGTGCGAAGATACGCAAACTTGAACAAAGCGTATGCATGTAAGTGGATGTAGGACATGATAACACAAAAGGAAAAATGCTGAATAGAACATCTATATAAGAATAAAATATAATAGACAAGAGTGCTCAGAAAAAAAAATGTCGAAAGTGATTCCTCCTAAGCATGATAAAACGTTACTTCGTCTACAATGCTAGCAGACGTGAGGACATGCAATTTTAGGATCGGTGAATTCTGCAAATCCGACCAGTTTCGCAAGGCGGCCCTCTGTGACGGATGGTCTGTAGCTATGCCTTGATCTATTTTTATTACCAGGCCTGAACAAGAAGTGATTAAGTTCAAGACCCTAGCAATTTACTCTCAAACTGCAGAATCCTCACGGAATAAATGCGTATAAAACATGTAAGTTTATTTGTATTTAAAAAAGCAACGTGCTGCTTTGGCGAATCTTGAATGTTTAGTCCAAATCGTGATGTCACTGCATAGATCGCTTGTATTCATTACCCAAAGAAAACGACTATATTAGATTTTCTATACAGGCTTTTTATTTGACGTCATCTGAGCTGTGTTGGGTTACACAGTACTGTGCTTAATTCAATTACCCGCCAACATGGGCGTCAGAGAATTCAAATTATAATTAGCACGAGCCAATGAAAATCCTGTGATGTCTCATTAACTAGACGATATGAATGCGGTCAGTCACAATTGGAACTCAATTAGATACATTTCATACCCTGACCCACCTGTTCCAGGTGCACGTGGTTATATCACACCTGTATGCGTCACGTTCTTTAGTTCAGCTCCCGCAGTCTAGCTAGTTAGCCAGCAGAGACAACAGCCAGACTCGTCCGAAAAACTGCAAAAAAATGTTTCTGCTCCTACTTTTGGGGTTGTCGCTCGTTATCGCAGCGCGAACATGCGAGGCGGCGGCGCTTGGAGTGTCTGGGCCCGAGAGAGAAGCCGGGGTGGCGCCGGAGGACCTGGCCGTGATACAGGAACTGGAAGAACTGAACGAGAAGATACGTATGGCTGCGAAATCCTCCAACAAACACCAGTCACAAGCGAGGGTCGGTAAGTAGGCAGTATCATTGTTGAGGTCGAACATATATTGATAGAAATAGATGTCTCTTTTGTAGCCAGAGACTCACTAAACCACAGCAATTTTCACAATACATGTATAGGATGAAATGATAAATATTCTAACTAGAGTTATGCACAGAAAGATGCTGCAATTTAGAGTAGCGTAGACTGATTATGGAGCGCCAACGGTGTCAAAAGAAGAAAAATCGTCGCGAGGAAAGAAAACGCGGAGAGAGATAAAAGAAACCGCGCGAGAGGAAATAAACTACACCCGTCAGAGGGAAAACAAAAGAGGGCGCGAGAGGAAAAACGGACATTTGGTGATGGATGGGAGTAAATGCTTAAACAACGTTACTGATGACTTGGATATCATAGATTACCTCTGACAGCATCTCTCTGTGTGTGTGTTTGTTTGTATGTATATGTGTATGTATGTGCGTATGTATCATGTATGTGTGTGTGCGTATGTGTGTGCACGTGTGTGTGTATGTGCGTGTGTACAATGTATTTCGTGACTAGTTATTATGACCGGCCGTGCATGATGAGTGCTTGTGTACACTGTGTTCATTTGAACGCATAAGTAAAATTGTTAAACAGAATCGCTACCCCAGCATTGCACATGTACATTTGGCAGTCTAAGTATACTATGTAGACATCACTTCATTCAATAGAATTGTATTCATATCGAATATACAATAATTTTCTCTAATCATTTGACAGAAAGTTATTACCGAGAGTCTTGTCATATATGCATATAAGGTACTTGCTCTTGCTCTCTTTCCGACACACACACACACACACACACACACACACACACACACACACACACACTAACAAACAAACAAACAAACACGCATACACTCAACAACAATGGTGATGGCATGCTCTCACACAAAGTAATCTTGCCACGATTTTCTCTCCCGTAAAGTATCCATTCTCCCAAGCACCGTTACACGATATTTCCTCTCCCACAAAGTATTTTCTCTCGCGCTAGATATTTTCTGTAGGGGAGAAAATATCTTGCGCAAGATAAAATATTTTGCGGGATGGAAAATATCTTACGTGAGAGATAATACTTTGCGGGAAAGTAATATCTTGCGAGAGGGAAAATATCTTTCGCGAGAGAAAATATTTTGCAGAAGAGAATAGAGATCTTACGCGAGAGATGATACTTTGCGCGAGGGAAAATATCTTGCGTGAGAGAAAATACCTTGCGGGAGAAAACAAATCTTATGTGAGAGAAAACACCGACTATTTTGCAGACAGTCGTCTAAGCCTACACAAACACCATTAAAGAACTGTGTACCTGGATGATTAAGAAGTATAGCAAAGTGTGATCTTGATGTGGGTAAAATGGTGCTTTAACATTTGAAGGATAATGCATGAAACACAGTTCCATGTGTCTAGTATGTTATAGATATGCATCGCATCATACATCGCAAATCATGATTGTTGCGGTTACAACTGAGCAAGAAAGTCCAGCCTTTCCTCAGCCGGGAATGAATGAGAATTTAAATCAACAGATGTTGTCCTAAACGTCTACAGGTGCCTTATTACGATTGGCATGTCAATAGGGCAAACAATTCTTATTGAATGGGGCATCCTGCCAAAAGGCTGGACCTATTTCGATAATAAATAGTACGTGTGTTTTAATATGGCTCGCAATTAAATTATCACCTAACTTTACCCACCACAGGCATTGATTTTACAACAACAACATTTTATTCATGTCATTATGATAATGCAGTTTCATCTCGCTCACGTTCTTCTTTCGCCTGACGTGCCTGATTATTATTCCTATCCCCCTGGCGTTTATTTCCTCCCGCCCAGGATTTGTCCTCGCTCGCAGCAAGTCAGCCAGCGCGAGCGAGAAGTAAAAACACCACATGCAAACGCGAGAAATTACTTTACCGAAATAAAGACCCAGAAGTAAGATAGACCTCACACTCGCATTGTATATTTTAGGATTTGTATTTAGTACAAACAAACGTTTTTCTTCCCAGTTTGCACCCATCGATCCCTTTTCGCGGCATTGTCTTTCGCGTGTGCCTGTGATTTTGTTTCCTCTCTCTCGGCGGAAACGATGATGATGATTTTTCCTCTCTCTCAGCGGAAACGATGATGATGATTTTTCCTCTCTCTCTCGGCGAAAACGATGATGATGATTTGCGAGCGAGGAAAAAAACCGCATGCAAGCGCGAGAGAACAAATCACCGCGGGGGAAAGAAAATCGCATGCAAACGCGAGAGGTGATACTGACCGCTGACGTCACGCCCCCTCAGACGTGAACAGGATTGCTTCAGCCACTGGTCCGCTACAACATGCAACACTCAGGTATAAGAGTCTGTTTATTATAGGCCTTACAACTATATGTGACCTGCACTATGAGACGTATTTGCTACAAAATAACCGAGTCATGAAGAAGATTTGTTGGTTGTTTGGTAGCCGTAATAGGCGTAAATAAAGTAGGGAGGCGGGCGAGGGTAGGGCGTCCCTTCGCCCCCCTCCCACTCAGATATTATACAGTAGAAGCCAGTTAATTGCCCAACGGATTAACACACACTTCTGTTAGGCAGTGCAACAGGCAGTACAATTAAGCGGTTTCTACTGTGTAACGTTACTAGTACTTTTAGGAAGGGCATGGCATTGGCGCAAAATACAGGGAACCCAGCATCTATAGAGTCACAGTCACAGTCTAGCAAAATAATTGTTCACTGTATTATAGCAAATGATAGAAATTCCCTCTTCCATATAAAACAGGTTCCAAGTTTTGGATACAGTAGAAGCAGCTTAATTGCACGGCCTATTTGCCAGTGAATTTCGTGCAATTATCCGGCTGGTGCAATAATGCGAAGTTGTCTAGCAGGACCACACCGGTTTGGGATTTGGGGATTCCGTGCAGTTAACAGAAGTGTGCATTAATCCGTTGTGCAATTAACTGGCTTCTACTGTATTAAGCACACAAAAATGTATTCCGTTACGTATTATGCAATGTAACCAAGGATACACACACGCCAAGGAGGCATGCATGCCTGTCCATGGTGCTGAACACATTTTCAAAATGCTACTGAATATTGAAGCTTTAAAGCTAGAAACAGATGAGAGGCACCAAAGAAGCCTAGAAACTCTATTAAAACCCTGCCTGAAAGAACTTCCCATTTCTTTGTTATCGTGACCTTGTTAAAATGACCTTGATCCCACAAGACTCATACAGATGCAGTGTTTCATTGTTGAACCTAGATTCCAATCTAATGACGTTAACTGTTACATCCTGTATTCTATAATTTTTGCCATTTTGTCTGTCCATCTGTGATTAAAATCTGAGTGTCTGCACTAAATCAGTAAGAGTCTCATTGAAACTCTGTCTGGATGTTTGCTAGCCTTAGTCATTTCATCATCTGATGGAATGGGGTAGCTAGCTATGGGACAAATTACTTGTATATGGCTACTCCATAATTTTGACAGATAGAATAATAAAGATAAGGTCATCTCGAGAGCTATGAATTGGCCTGTAAAGGTGGATGAAGTGACTGATCATGTTCTGATTTTTCTATCTTGTAATTTTTCAAACCTGGTATGGTTTGGACTATGATTTCCGACAATGCTTGAAATGTCAAATCTCACTCTCCTGTTTCCATTCTCCAGATGGAGCACCTTCATGGGAAAAGAAGCAGAACTTGGTCCATGAGAGAGTAAACGGGGAGAAACCAGACCTGGTCCCAGCCAACAGGACATGGATTGTAACCAGCTTTGCAAATTTTGATACAATTGTAAAATTTCTGAGATTTTATTGGCAAGATAACAATTCAAAATGTATATCATTTCAGCCGGCATCAGTTTTTGTACGTACAGAAATGCAATTTTGTGAGGCATGTGTAACGTTTCAAGTATCTATTAAAGCTGTCAAGAAGATTCAAAGTGTACGTGACTTATTGTTGCATCTTTGCTTTTAGTGCATACATCTGTAGATGGTAGGATTGTGAGAGTGTATATGGCAGCAATCATTTTCCACTTTATCCCAAGTCTTCTTTCTTGAATGAAAGAAGACTTTTGAGGCTAAGATTACCCATGTAAATTTCCCAAAGAATGTGACACTGTCAGTATCATCTTTTGAAAAGAGTCTACAATATGATCAAAAGCAGAATAGCTTCTTACCCATCCCTCCTCAAGAAAAATTGTGACTATGACATTACCAGTAGTACCCTTTTTTTATCTCCATGAAAAATGGAGGTATAGTTTTTGGTATGTCTGTGTGTCAGTGTTTCTGGATATTTTTTGAAATGTAAACACTTTATCAATATGAAAAGAATCCTAAAAAATCAGGTCATTCATGGCTTCTGTACTGTATTTTGACAACTCTGTCCATCTTGTTTGAATCAACACCTGCAGAAATTTAATGGAAAGAAGATCTTTATTCCCTTTACAGTACATATACTGGGTAATGTGCAGGTCAAAACAAAATGGTAGTTTACAGATACAAGTGTGGCAAGCTAGCACAAAAACAAATTTGACTGCCCCAGTGATGGTGAAGATGTATAAACAGATATGTCTTATAATCAAAAGTTATATTAAGTTATTAGATATATCAATTCCTCAAAATTGAATTCATGGGAAACATATATAGCATCAGTACTAGTCTACAAAATATAACAATCTATTGTATAAACTAAATTCTATAAAACTGAGTTCATCTTCTATCTTATCTTGATTACAGTATCTTCCATTTTCAATTAATGATTTGTGGCAGCCAATCACCCTGTCTTTTTAATTTCTTTTGGCAGTCCTCTGCTGTACATTGTCAATATCTATATCCTATTCTTGACATCAACAGTCTATAAGACCTTACTTTGTTATTAGCGGATCCAGGTAATGTTATAATCATCAATTTCTTTTAATAGATTTTATCAATGATCAGTCGATGTCATGACATTTCCATAAAATGTTTCCATTTTTCATCATATCCCCGACTATTCTATACTAGGTAGGCTGTTAATTCTTTCATTTCGCGTTAGTTTTTCCTATCTCCTGGATTTCATTATTACTCGCTTCCTGACATTTTATCCTCTCGTGTAAGATAATGCCTTTCCCCAAAACTTTATTTCTTTTCGCATAAGATATTTCCTCTCGCCCAAACTTTATTTCTTCTCGCCGCATTTATTTCCTCTCTCGCAGGATATTTCCTCTCACGCACAATATTTCATCTCTCTCCACCTTTATTTCCTCTCTCACACGTTATTTCCTATCTCTATGGTTTTATTTACTCTCTCACACGTTATTTCCTATCTCTATGGTTTTATTTCCTCTCTCGCACGATATTTCCTATCTCTCCACCTTTATTTCCTCTTTCGCACGATATTTCCTATCTCTCCACCTTTATTTTCTCTCCTGCACGATATTTCCTCTCTCTCCGTCTTTATTAACTGTCTCGCAAGGCATTTCCTATCTCTATGGTTTCATTTTCCCTCCCGCACGGTATTTCCTCTCTCTTTACCTTTATTTCCCCTCCCGCACGGTATTTCCTATCTCTCCACCTTTATTTCCTCTCCCGCACGGTATTTCCTCTCTCTTTACCTTTATTTCCCCTCCCGCACGGTATTTCCTATCTCTCCACCTTTATTTCCTCTCCAGCACGATATTTCCTATCTCTCCACTGTTATTTAATCTCCCGCACGGTATTTCCTATCTCTATGGTTTTATTTCCCCTCCCGCACGGTATTTCCTATCTCTCCACCTTTATTTCCTCTCCCGCACGGTATTTCCAATCTCTATGGTTATATTTTCTCTTTCGCACGGTATTTTCTACCTCTCTACCTTTATCTCCCCTCCCGCACGGTATTTCCTATCCCTATGGTTTTTTATCTTCTCTCCCGCACGGTATTTTCTATCTCTCCATGCACCTTTATTTCCTCTCCCGCACGGTATTTCCTATCTCTCGACTTTTATTTTCTCCCTCGCACAGTATTTCCTATCTCTATATATGGTTTTATTTCCTCTTCCGCACGTTATTTCCTATCTAAATGGTTTTATTTCCTCTCCCGCACGGTATTTCCTATCTCTATGGCTTTATTTCCTGTCCCGCACGGTATTTCCTATCTCTCCACCTTTATTTCCTCTCCCGCATGGTATTTCCTATCTCTATGGTTTTATTTCCTCTCCCGCACGGTATTTCCTATCTCTCCACCTTTATTTCCTCTCCCGCACGATATTTCCTATCTCTATGGTTTTATTTCCTCTATCGCACGATATTTCCTATCTCTCCCCCTTTATTTCCTTTCTCGCACGATATTTCCTATCTCTCTACCTTTATTACCTCTCTCGCAAGATATTTCCTATCTCTCCGGCTTTATTTCCTCTCCCGCACGGTATTTCCTATCTTTCCACCTTTATTTTCTCTCTCGCACGGTATTTCCTATCTCTAGGGTTTTATTTCCTCTCCCGCACGATATTTCCTTTCTGTCCACCTTTATTTTCTTTCCCGCACGGTATTTCCTATCTCTCCACCTTTATTTCCCCTCACGCACGGTATTTCCTATCTATATATGGTTTTAATTACCCCCCCCCCCCCGCACGGTATTTCCCATCTCTCCACCTTTATTTTCTCTGTCGCATGGTATTTCCTATCTCTCCATCTTTATTTCCTCTCCCGCACGATATTTTTTTATCTCTATGGTTCAATTTCTCTTCCGCACGGTATTTCCTATCCCTCCACCTTTATTTCCTCTCCCTCACGGTATTTCCTATCTCTATAGTTTTATTTCCTCTCTCGCACGTTATTTCCTATCTCTACCCCTTTATTTCCTATCTTTATAGTTTTATTTCCTCTCTCACAGTTTATTTCCTCCCTGTCAACTTTATTACCTCTCGTTATTTCCTATCTCTATGGTTTTATTTCCTCTCTCGCACGATATTTCCTATCTCTCCACCTTTATTTTCTCTCCCGCACGACATTTTCTATCTCTCCACCTTTATTTCCTCTCCCGCACGATATTTCCTCTCTCTCCGTCTTTATTAACTGTCTCGCAAGGCATTTCCTATCTCTATGGTTTCATTTTCCCTCCCGCATGGTATTTCCTCTCTCTTTACCTTTATTTCCCCTCCCGCACGGTATTTTCTATCTCTCCACCTTTACTTCCCCTCCCGCACGGTATTTCCTATCTCTACACCTTTATTTCCCCTCCCGCACGGTATTTCCTATCTCTCCACCTTTATTTCCCTTCCCGTACGATATTTCCTATCTCTCCACCTTTATTTTCTCTCCCGCACGACATTTTCTATCTCTCCACCTTTATTTCCTCTCCCGCACGATATTTTTTATCTCTATGGTTCAATTTCTCTGTCGCACGGTATTTCCTATCCCTCCACCTTTATTTCCTCTCCCGCACGGTATTTCCTATCTCTCCATCTTTATTTCCTCTCCCGCACGATATTTTTTATCTCTATGGTTCAATTTCTCTTCCGCACGGTATTTCCTATCCCTCCACCTTTATTTCCTCTCCCGCACGGTGTTTCCTATCACTATAGTTTTATTTCCTCTCTCGCACGTTATTTCCTATCTCTCCCCCTTTATTTCCTATCTTTATAGTTTTATTTCCTCTCTCGCAGTTTATTTCCTCCCTGTCAACTTTATTTCCTCTCTCGCACTTTATTTTCTTTCTCGCACGATATTTCCTCTCTCTCTGGTTTTATTTTCTCTCTCGCACGATATTTCCTCTCTCTCCACGGTTTTATCTCTCTCGCGCACGATTTTATCCTCCGCGCGCACGATTTTATCTCTCTCGCGCGGTTTTTTCTTGCGCGCGACTTTTGACCCCATTTGGCGTGCCATAGACTGATCCCATAGTCCATGAAGAGATGCAAATTAAAACATAATGATGCAAATATTTGACGGACATGCAGCCATTCTCTTATTGGTCTATTTTCTAATTTCCATGCTGTCATTGGTTGAACTGCTAATTATGATGGGCGGTCTTTTGTTTGCCTCATTTACATCATTTTCGATATATCATGGCCACCACGCGTAAGAAAGGCGAGTGTCTTCTGTTCTATCCGCAATTAAATATTTGTGGGGAGGACAGATGAGACTGGGGAGCTATAAAAATACATCATGCACCCATGACTTGTATATCAATAACTGTTGTTTTCCGATATTTAAACACAACAGTAAACAGACAATCTCTAACGTTACCATCTCCTTTGAATTCTAAAGGAATAGGTTACACAGGAAAAGGCATAGGAAAACAAAATGACGTCTTTCAGACATAGAAATTCCTGTGTTATTCAAAGACAAAAGGCTACGTCGGGATTAAACTGTCTCATACAGATCAGTGACGTTACGTTGTTCTAAATGTGAGCACCTAATTAACATAAAATCTGCTCTATTCTAGTGCCGCCTGAGAGTGTGCAGGAAAAAGAACAATTTGACAGGGAGGATTATGAAGTATTCAACAACGCTACTGAAACCCCCCCAGTGGAAACAACTGCCTCATCGTCATCCGTGAAAGTGGATGAGTCAGCAACAGCTGATAACGAGTTGACGTCACCATCACTGACGTCACCGCCACCTGGGACTACATCAGCAGACTCTACCTTGTTGCAGGCCATTTCGACTGTACTGTCAACCGTCATGTCAAATACGACGTCTGTTCCGGCGTCGTCAAGTATCGCTGAGCCATCGACGTCCAATTCAACATTTGTACCACCGGTGTCAAATACGTCTACAGTGCCCACACAGCCCGAGGTACTATATACTATGTTGTCGTTTTTTTTTTAAAACACAGGACACAAATGGAAATTTGTACCGATGATACATAAAGGCGTGGCAAGAAGACAGTGGGTGACAAAATTTCAAAATGATCCGTACGCGTCATCAGGCTAGGGACTGATTTCAAACTAAGATTCCTCACAGAAATAATAAAAAAAGGGCCAATATCTTGCTTGATTTTCTTTAACAATTCTGAAGGCCGAAACGAACCCTGCTCTGACTTTGCAATCTAAAATTTAATCTACATTTACAAAGAGAAGGGCTTCTACAAATCTTTTTCATACACTCAAAGTGGACTTTCTGTGCATACCCGTATTACTGGCATTTGCAGCTACAAGTTCGTTCACGGTTTGCACTGGGAATGCGCGAATTCAAAGGTGAAGGTCTGTAACTTGTAAACAGTTGTTGTCTAGACAAGGCTTAATACCATGTCCAGACGTGCTGTTTTGTCCGTCAATGTTGACATATTGTATTCACACAGCTCATTATTGTAACTAGTTACTTGGCAACATAACTATCTTATCGACCACGCATTTCATGTTAATTTAAAACACATTTTCTTCTTCCAATCTATAGCTTGGGAATGAAATCGGCAACGCCCCGCCATCCACAGGACAAGACAATCAAAACAACATCATAAATCCTGTTCTACCTGAAGAACACAATCGACCCAGCTTACCAATCGGGCAGTTTAAGGCATATTTTAGCAATGTCGGTAGGTGCCGCTGTTATCTTGGTTTTTGGTTGTTCCTCTTTATATATTAGCATAGGTAGCTGATATAGCCTGGAGTCTTGTTCGTCTTACGTCTGTATCAATCATTACTCCAGCCATTCAGTCTACTAGTATGTAACACATATGGTTCTATCGCACTTCAGTGATCGATCAAGTTGCCCCAGAAGTTGAGGACCACCTACACTCGTTCCAGCCGCAGCAGGACCCCCCTCATCTCCAGTCGACATACGTACCTGAGCAGCCATCAGGAGGGGACTTCCTGTGTCCTGACCGGTACTACAGGTGAGGTCTCATCGCTTACAAAGTAAAGCCTTGGCGGCCTGCATGCCATTCCGGGGTTCTCACATGCTCGTTCGATCGGAAACATTGTCATCGTGATCAACAGTACACCATGCGCTTATGTTTACTTACAGGTGTACAAATAGAAAAGAAGATAATCTGGTAATTTTGTAAAGCATGCATGCAGTATGTTTCCGATCACAGATTTCCGACCGTTCGAATGCGAAGATAATGGAACCAATTTAGTCGAAGATGTTGCTCGTGATGATATTCAGCTTCTCGTTGAAGGGGAACAACTTGATTTGTACGTTTTTGTATGTTTCTGTTGCTTAGGCTCGGCCGAACTTGTTTCCGACCTTCAGAACAGCGACTGAGCTTTTTCGGAGCGACCCAGGACTGTCGGGCTGAGAACGGTGATCTCGCTGTCATAAAGGTACGGCATTCCGGCATGGGCAGTGTATCTCAGCATATTTATTGCTCTGTGACGGAGGGTAGCCTCCGACGACAGATTATTGTTTTTGTACGATGTTATGTGTGTCCGCATCTATATCTCTATACATGTATGTTCCCTTTGCCGCATCTGTATGTAGTTTCGCATGTCTTCTGCACGTACCTGCTGAAGGTGCGATGATGCACGTTGATTGTTTTCGCGGTGGCTGTTTTTATAATTGGTATAATAATTTCAGAAATCACCCGTATATCCCTGGTATTACGGAGAAGTTTCACATAGCTGTTATTTACAACAGTTTAACATAAAGATTGTAGCATGTTGATATTGTCGAAATTTGGCAAGCCCACTTTTAATAGATAGTAGAACCAACGACGTGTTCTTATGATTTACAGGACCCTCCGACCCACCGCTTCTTGATCGAGCTGATCCAGACATACAACCCAAGCGCCGAGGAGCACTGGATCGGGCTGTCCGACTTGCTGAGGGAGAGGACCTTCGTGTGGTCGGACGGGATCCCGTTGGAAGGTACCGTTTTGATGAAATTCTGTTCACTACGTCAGCAATGGGCTCGTTCACAATCCCGTTCACACATGTGTACGTAGCAACTGGAATTGTGGGTAATATGTCACAAGAGTTGTCACAAGTGAACGCCTCTGTCTCGACCCTTGTATGATCGATTTGCATATCAATGTCCAGACGTGTTTTGTTTGCTCGATTTGCATAACAATTTGTTTGTTATGTCTAAGAAATCTTCACCTTTGACATATTACCCACAATTCTTGTCACTGCGCATGTGTATTGGAATGGCGAACAAGCTTATTAAACATCTTCAGGACTTACAAACCAAGCTGCAAATTGGGTTTCGAAAGCTGTCGGATAACAGAGGGCTCATGACCCGCTCTGCATGTCCTTTGTCACTAACATGTGGATAATTTAGCCTTACACATCTTGACTCAACTTGCTTGAAGTATTTTTTTGTAACTTGCGCCCCGTATCAGATTAATGTGGATAGCTCAGGCACATGTGGTGAATATGTGGTGATAATATTAATGACCTAGCTGTTATGGCAGGATGGACCATCCTCATTGGTTAACGTTATAACGTCAGCTAGCTATATCCTAATGTACCCTATCCTCAAACATATTTATGAGACTACAATAATTGTAATTTGCCATATGTATGTAAAACAAACCCCTGTTACTCTTATGCACAGGTACCACTTTTTGGGCCCACGGGCAGCCCAACAACCTTGGTGGCGACCAACACTGTGTGTACATGTGCTCATTGTACGACTACGAGTGGGTGGACAGGAACTGTTCCGATCAATTGTACTATATCTGCGAACAGCCTGCCAGTAAGTAGATAAATTAAATGAAGTTGTTGCTTTGCTTCTTTCAAAGTCTATTCATTGAAATGAGTCAACAGTAGGGTATCTATAATATTTTTTAAAGAACTGCCTGTTTTCAATAAATTAAATGTTGTTCTTTCTCCAGTCAACTCCTTGGATCAGATTCTATACTCACACTTGTACAACATCGGTATCGGCGCAGTTGGGGAATCCCCAGATGTGGTACAACCCACCCCTGCAGACTGAGAGTAAAACGAACCCTCCCTCCATGACGTGGACAGTCTGCTCGAACCGCCGGACCTACGAACTCAAAGGAGCGATCGTCAGAATGGGTGCTAAAAGATTCTGTTTGAGAACCACAAATCGCGGCAATACTATCGTAACCTGCACCTTTCTGGTTACAAACGTTACCAATCTAAAATATATTTTGTCATCGTCTCTAAACTGGAGTTCTCTATTTTGTCGTTACGATGGCTGAAATAATAAAATATATATTGCGTGCATCAATCCAACGTTTTGTTGTTGTCGTTTATGAGTAACTAGTCAACTATTAACAGAATCAAACACATATCGTAGACGGCACTGCTGGTTTGACATCCGTGAAAGTTATACTTCAATTCCCCTAAAGCTGCCTGGCCGGGCTCCGGTTTGAAAATATGACGAAGGCTTCGGTCCCAATTGGAAAAGGTGGCCCTAGCCTGCTGGGCAGTTTACGAACTGTACATGTTTTTGGCACTTTCGGGCGTGACACCCACTTGGCCCTGTGGTGCACATTGTGGTATTGCGCTACACCTGTCCCCGCGTGCCACACACAGGTGGTCAATTAACTCTATTTTGGTGGATAACCAATCAGATGAGTTATGCAAATGAGCACGTATGATACTAATGAGGGCAGGTGTATAGAAAGAAGAGATATTATCAAAAAGGCGCACAGTTTGGCTTTGGAGAGGGAAAGCAGGAGGTGCACTGGTTAGGAGAAATAGGCGAAAAGTCTGGCCAAATATGGATGGTAGGAAGGGAATGGGGGTGTTAAGATAGTGGATAGTGTTTTTGCCTTTCCCACCCACAAACCCACCCTCTTTCTTATGGCTCGGGAAAAGTATTCGCCACGCTCTCTCGTCAGGGATGGGGACATTTTCCGCACTCCTTATTCCTCCACCTGGCTGGGGCGCGAGAGATGGGTGTGGAGTTGTGAATTTTCCACCCGCGAGGAAGTTCGTAAACACGAAGACAACATCTGTCCATCTAACAACGGGAGGAAGAAATGAAATCTAGAAATCGATGGCATATACCTTGTCACAATATACACCTGCCACCAGCTGTCGTTTTACCCTGTAAAAGGCTGACCTTCCCTCACCGAAAGAAAGGCTACAATTGGAAAGGACGAGACACAGTTTGCGATAAGCGACAGCTGCTACTAACATGACAATGCGTAACTGACAGTATAAAGAAATATCCTATTCATCAATCATATTCTGTCTCGCTCCTCTTGAATACTCGGTTTTGTCATCAGATGGGGACAAAAACAGGGTGATAACCACGACAGGATGGC
>NC_049980.1:10450713-10484190 GCF_000003815.2 Branchiostoma floridae | reverse complement strand
TTACACCGTGGTTGCACGAGTAGCACTCGTTCATACACATTTCCATCGTAACATATCAATTCAGCAACCACCAAGGAGAGCTGAGAAGGATGTTCTTCGCCGTCGGTCTCCTTTTTCTGCTGACATTTGTGAAAGGTACGTAAATTTAGCTCGTCACTTTGAGCCACATCTGGAAGTTTAGACAACAATGTACACGAAATTTTGGTGTCATATTGTCATAGTATCCCCGTGTTTGATAGCATATATTCGACGGAATTTTCATCTGATGAGCAGCCAAGGAGCACCCATTCAACTTCTGTTCTTGACACCAACTAATTGCTGAGTAGCGAGTATATCTAAGATAGTCTGGGCCCTACTTAAGGTATCAGATGGTTACTTTTTCCGGGCCATTCTTTAAAAAAAATGTCGGTCAGTTTAACAATACGATTCACGGAAAATACTTATTAGTATGCGCATTGTCATCTTTTACAGATCTGGACGCTCGCCCTGAAAAATGTGCCAGCCCCTTCGTCTATGAGAACGCGGTGTTTTTCGGCTGTACGACCCTGGGCGGTACCGAGCCGTGGTGTGCCCTGACACCAATCTACCAGACAGGGCGGTGGAAGTACTGCGATGATGATGACATTCTCGACGAGCGCTCCAATACTAAATATCTAACAAAAGGTGATCAACAATTCATCTGTGATCTTTAGTAGTTCCATTCCGCCATAAAAAGTTGAATGAATCGGACCTTAGAATTTACTGATTGAGGACATTGAAGTTTATATATATATATATATATACTATCATCTCGACTACATTTGATATGACGTTCTTTTGACATATGTCTAGACTCGGAAACGAGCCCTCTGAAAGAGATCGAGAGAATACATTCTGGCTATGGCTAACGTCACATTTCCAACCCGGGGCCCGGTCGGGCTGCTTGTGAAAACGAAAAATCAAAATATACACAAATAATGCCCACGACAATTCTCTTTACGTCTTATGTAGTTTGGTGTCTTTTATATCATACTTTTTGTTCCCAAAAGCTGCCCGTCCGGGCCCCGGTTTGGTAACTGTGACGTTAAGTTAGAACAAGTGGTACAATCGAAAGGTGATAGTTTTGACTTGGTGCCAGTAGTGTTTATGTGTGTGTGTGTACTACACAGATTGCGGCAGAAGGGGGTGCTGCTCCTTCCCGTTCGAGTACGGAGGGAAACTGTTCGACGGGTGTAAGAAGACGTTCGGCCTGCGCCCATGGTGCTCACTGGACAGGATCTACAAGGGTAGCTGGAAGTACTGCACAGCCAAAGACAATCAAATGGCGGAGGACTACCAGGTAAGCAATTCATTGTACATATACTGTAGCTATAACGTTAAGTACTTTTTTTCCCTAACTTTGTTTGACACTTTCATCGATTTCAGGACTCATATGTATATATTTTAGATATCTGAGATATCTGGATATCGTTCAGACCTTTTTGCGCAGTGGTTAAAGAACGGCATTGGGTTTGTGAGTTGTCAGTCCGGGTTCGGCGCGGGTTGGAATCCCGGGAGTCAGGAGACTGATTCTACTCGACTCTTACACTATATTCAATTTTACACAATTTCTTTCTTCAATCGTATAGAGTAGTCATCATATACAATTTGAAAGAAGGAGCCAGAACAACGTACACTAAAGGTTATAAGCATAAACTTGTTGAAAGTTGACACAGGTTCAAGCTTTACTCAACATTTCGACACATCGGGACGAATATGATATGGCATATAGAGCATGACATTCGATCCACCTTCCTTCAACTGATATTTGCACGCTTTTCACGACAGAGAGAGAAAGCAGCGAAGGAGATGCAGATTCAGCGGGGAGGACAGAAGGCTCTGGAGCAGAAGGAGACGGAAAAGGAAGATGGACAAGAAGAGGATACCGGTGTCCTTAAAGGTGAGAACTCTTAGACATCGGTCATATGTAAGGCAGGGGGAGACTTGGTTTTAACATTGTACGTCCTTACAAATCATTTCATTCTTTTAGAATTAGTTCAACTATTCACGATCACCTTGTATTCAGAGATACCGACACTTGGAGGGACTGCCAACGGTGCTAAGTGCGCATTGCCGTTCACCTACTACGGTCGCACCTACAACAACTGTACCACGTTCCGGGCCAAGCAACCGTGGTGCTCAACAACGGAGAAGTACAGTGGGCAATGGGGACTGTGTGTCTTCATTACTGAGGAGCAAAAAGGTGCTTTGAACTCCTGACGTGACTCTCAAACACTTCACTGGAGTCCGTTTGGACACCAGGCGTATTTTTTGGGAAGTGTCATCTGAGCATTTTTATCCGAAACCAATCCTTTCGCAAAACATGATGGTGTACGCTTGGACCCTTTCGGTAATTTTAGTCACAAAAAAATGTTGGACCGTTTTAGGGGTTAAAACTTCCAATAGAAGTAGTCTACCATTTGAATTATTTGGATGTTTAAAAAGTAGCAGAATCAGAATCATTGTATTCTTTGCATTTTCGAGCCAAAAGAGGATCATTAAAACGGTATGTACGAGTACCGGGTTCATAGAAATATTTGGTTGTCGCAAGCCAAATTAATGTATGCATCAAACTGTTATACTAGGCAAAGTGCAACCGGATATACCATAAACTTGGTATATTGTAACCCGTGCAGATCATGTGCGTTTGACAGTTTACTTTTTCACTATGTTTATTGCAAATTCTTGCCCGAGGGCTAATTGTAGGTACAAACAACATGAATAACTAGAGTTCGGCGACCTCATACCTCCATGAATATTTAGAGCTTTTGTAAATTTCATGCAATTGACTGATACATTAACATAATTTATGCATGGTATTGTTCACCATTGACTAAGGTACACGTGTCACAATAATAAAATTCCCATCATTAATTATAAAGCGGTTTAGCAATTTTACATAAATTATGCAAATAAGTTCCTCATTACCATATTTGGTATCTGCTTATAATCCACCCATCATAATCAACATGTGTTACATTTATTGAAGTCCAGTTATTGAAAACAATCAAATTACACAATTTCCTCATTAATTATGCGAATTAATTCCTCATTTGCATAACATTCATATCATTATGAACACCTTTGCCCAAGGTACCTGCATGCCTGATATGATGCCAATCCCTCAATCCTTTCTGCAGTTATCCTCTTTGGAATGTCGTAACAAAAACGCCCCTGCAGTTCCAAAATTACATGTTAGGGGGCTGAAACTTGCTCCACTTTGTCATGACACATAAAGCTATCTACTGCTCAAATGTCAAGACCATAGCATGTCTAGAACAAGAGATACATTGAAAAAACTGCTTTGATAGAATATTCTCATTAATTATGCAAATGTGCTCCTGTTTTGCATAATTAGTATCTTATCTTGTACAACATTGTCTAAGGTACCTACATACCAAAAATCATGAAAATCCGCTGTTCCCTTCTTGAGTTATCCTCTTCAGAAGTTTTTGACAAAAATGCCCCTGCTATCCCAAAACTAGACGCTAGGGGGCCCAAACTTATGTCACTTCTTCCTGAGCACAAGAGCTATCTAACACTCAAATATCGTGACCATAGTATGTTCAGAACACCTAGATAGCAAAACCGGAAGTTGCGCTGCAGTACCAAGGGGAATCGCTAGGGGGCCCAAAATCTAATCATTTCCAGCTTTCATCACACACTACCAACACACCAAGTATGAAACCAATCCACCCAACCGTTCTTGAGTTATTTTGTTTACACACACACAGACACACACACACACACACAAACGGGGGGTAAAATATAACCTCCATGACATTTCATGGAGGTAATAAGGAAAATACAAAGGTACTAGGAACAACATTCTATGACTATTTAACAAACGCAAGTCCTAACCATCGAAGTTGATGATTTCGAATTCCAGCGAAGGTGGTGTACACGGCAGGGGGTACGGTGATACAGGGGAGCCGCTGCCACTTCCCATTCCTGTACCGCGGTCAGGTCTACACGGACTGTACCACCACCTTGCACGGCACGCCGTGGTGCTCTACGGACGAGAAGTACCAGGGGCGCTGGGGGGAGTGTGTGCCCGATGTGGACAACATTGTGCACAACAGTGTGGCTGGTAGGTAGATCAATGATTATCGCATTGACGACATTTTCGAATCAGTATTTGGAAACCACTGCAATGGCCGAGTCGGTAGACTGTCCCGTGTCCGCCCTGCATTCGGCAGGTCCGAGTCATGCAAAAAGACTTTAAAAATTGTACACGCTGCATTCTCTGCTTAGCCTTTACACTCAGCACCACTGTAGTGGCTTGCACAAAAGTGTGGCTACAGAAATGGAGATGGGTGCCAGCCCTAAGCATCTGTTACAGATGCACGGGCAACTTTAACTTTAACTATCTCAACGTGTAATCTGGCGGCAACTGATGAGACCTGACGCTATATTTCCAACCAAATATCAATATATAACTTTATTGCACAACAATTGTACGAGGTACAAAGTATGGCATCTACATAACTACAGTGCTATAACTTAACTTAGGGCTTATCTAACTAATACAGGAGTTGTAGTATGGGATAAGTTTCTTACAATCATTGGAGGCTTTTACAATCATTTGGGGAATTTCTAATGTCAAAACCTTCTTTGATATATTTTCCTATATCTGCCATGCAGGGATTGTCACATGTCATGATGAGATGACGTTGTGCGAATCGAGTTGTGGACGGTGTACCTGATATTGTTTTGACATGATTCCCATCTTGAATTGTCACTTAAACTTTGGTGGAATTTGCTGTCCATGTGTAGAGTCATCGGCGGTAGCAGAAGAAACCCAGGAGTGCGTCATCCCGTTCAGTTACAACGGCGTGGTGTACTACGGGTGCACTACGCTGAACTCGGACTACGCGTGGTGCTCTCTCACGGAGGAGTACTTTGGCCAGTGGAAGATGTGCACCGGAGAGGACCTCAAATCTCAGCAGCGTGAAATGACTCCAGAGCCGACGACAACACTTCCTGATACCACCATCCCAACCACGGCACAGCCCGAAACGGACTCTCCAAAAAATTTCAAGGCGAAAGGTAAGCATCTGTTAACTCGCGATATAAACGGATATTTTCATTATTCTTTACATGCTTGCTGATTTGAACCAGTTTTTCAGGTGGGTTTTGTAAACGGCCATCGCAATGAAGACAGTCTCTGGTCGTAGGGCAGAAGTTTCAGAGCCTTCTTTCTCTATACCCCCACCCCTAATCTGTTATGATAACAATTCTAGTGTGTTTTTCGTATATCTGTACTTGTATCTGTATTTATATAGCCGGTATAACCGCCATTCGGCGTATTAACACATCAGCTTGTGTGTGACAGGACATAGCACTTATGGTTTTGAAAACAGAGCTGTGTTGGTCAAATATTTACCTGTGCCGCACAATTCTATCCTTATTGATGGAGATTTTCAAGCAAATATTGAAGCCGGATGCCACGTAATACTGCCGTACCTGAATGAATGAAAAAGTTTACTCAACCCTATGGACCAGGTACACAGCGCCTATGATTACACAAAAAAGCTTAACATCACTAATATTGTATCGTCTTATTCATATACACTGCACTTGCTAACTCTCAAACACGATTTAAGAAACCTGATACAAATGCGTATTAATGATTGATGGTTGAAGACCACATTTTTACCACACCGGGATAAGTACAGGTCACAACAAGACTTGTTGAAAAGATTCACTTAACAGATACAAAATAACAAAACTATCGTTGGATAAATTCATCTCCTCCTCGCTTTTCTGTTATAGTAGAGATAAAAGAACAGATATGCTTGATTATCGATGGTTCAGGACTATTGGTATGACTATGAGTCCATCGCCACATCAGAACATGATTCATGAACACAGAAAAAGAAATACTGGCAAAATCACAAAGTTTTGCTATTACTGTTTAGGTGTTGAGTAATAAGGGTTTTGGAATCTATCAGTCCTGGTCCATCCCTTCGTACATTTGATTGACTATCGTTCAAACTCAGTGATTTCAACGTATGGGGGAACAGCACGACAGGCTCCGTGTGCCTTGCCGTTTTTGTACAAAGGGAAGACTTACCACAGTTGTACCAAAGACAACTACGGTACTCTGTGGTGCTCCACCACGCAACAATACCGAGGTAGCTGGGGGAATTGTTTGCTGCCAGTCAAGAAGACAGGTACATTTCGCCCTGTAGAAGTCTTCTCGCTAGCCATTTTTACCCCCCCCCCCCCAGCTGTGAGTCGTTGATTTATTTTTGCTTTACCAGTTTTGCATTTGTTTTACCCTTTTCTAAGCTAGATTGTAGAACCAAGGAGACACAAGGGTCGCCTGTTCTGGTCTTGTGAAATGCCTGCACACTTAGCCTTTACGTCTTTGCTTTGACGTTTTGGGTTTATGAAATGCTTATCTATCAGTTACATTACCAAACTCTGCATTCGTTTTGCCTTTTTCTAAGCTAGATTCTAGAACTAAGGAGACACAAGAGTCATCTGTTCTGCTCTTGTGACATGCTTGCATGCTTAGCCTTTATGTCTTTGCTTTGACGTTTTGGGTTTGTTTTAATGAAACTGCTTGTTTTGAAAATAAATCGCTTGCTTTTGATTTTGCAAACGGCAAGTCTTCACCACTGGCGGCTCTGCTGGCGGCGCCCCCTGCGCACTGCCTTTTGTCTACAAGGGCAAAATGTACACTAGCTGCACTTCTGACCACTGGTCCCAGCCGTGGTGCTCAACAACCACCCACTACCGTGGTATGTGGGGACGATGCCTACCAGAATCCACCACACAGCCACCTACACACAGCAAAACAACACCCTCTCCATTGACAGATGGTGTGTTTAAAAAATGTTCATTTTGCTCCTCTGTGTTTTTTCTCGATATCAATGACTGATCATATGTTCAGAAACAAAGAAGAGGGGTACCACATATTAGATGATATGAGATGATAGATCTGATAAATATATAACAACTGCGATTCGAATGAACAATTCTATAGATATCTTACCCCTGTGTGCCGATATTGACAGTATTAAGGTATGTTATACAACCTCGAGCTCTGTGAGTTCTGTCACTGTACAATACAACACAACACAGCACATAGCATAACTCTAACTCTGCAGCCTCCATGAGGGTGGATCGTGTGGATCACAAGTTGCCATCGATGACCACAGTGCAACATGATTATTCAAATGCATCAAATGAGTTAAAAGATCACACGGACACTGATGAAACTATCTCAATGTATGGCTTTCTATCAAGGGAATTACCTGCTCACGGTTTGAACTGCGTATGCGCGAGGTTAAATGGGAAGGCCTCTTACTTGTAAATAGTTCTGGTCTAGACCATGTTTGATACTGATACTTTACCAAGACGTGTTTTGTTTGTGTCTTACACGTTGTCATATTGAAAACTTGGCCTTTGACGTTGCTACACATCCATTACCTATAATGCATTACACATGCGCAGTTAAAACCGTGTTGGCAGCAAGTCGGCACCCTTCATGAAAAGACGTGATTGAGATCCTTACTAGGGGTAACATCCGTTTGGATGTGCATTTTCTGTATGAGTAACTTCTTGGTGAACATATCTGTTCTCTGTTAGATGAAGAAACCACGACGAAGGCGACTCCAACCGACCGCCTGCTTGCCTCAGTCCCCGTCAAAAGCACAAAGCATTGCAAGCAAGCGTGTGAAAACTACCAGCAGGAACGGTGCGACTATGTGAACGTCGGTCCGAGGAAGCGAGTTGGTGGGACCGTCATGTGTGAGCTCTGGGCCGGCAGGGCGAAGAAACGCGTGGGCTTCACCATGCACAGGGTCAGGTATTGAATATGGGATGGTGATTGGAATAAGTGGGTACATAGTTTCAAGTGCGCATGTGCGCACATTTTAGCTGACATGTCAAAGGTTAAGGCCCCTGATGAGATATAATCAACACACGTCTGGAAATGTATAAAGCATGGTCTAAACATGAACTATTTACAAGTTAATGACCTTCACCTTTGACATGTTACCCACAATGCATCGCACCGTGCATGCCCACTTGGAAGCATGGACGCGCTTATCGGTGTATGATCTGAGAAAAGCTGTCTCTGGTCGCATAAATCATACCCATACTCAGAATTCCTGTAGGCTATCCACGTGGCCTTTAATTGTTTCAACGGTGCCATATTTGTGCGTCCCCTAAAAGTCGACAACATTGATGCATATGTATCTGTCGCAGCTACAGGATTAAAAAAAATGAGTAACGTTAAATTGACGTGTACTTTCTGGTTATTTCATATATCAAGTGTTTGTCCGACATATGAAAACTATCTAGCTGTAAGTAACGTGTAATGCAAGAATATCAGCATCTTTTATTCTGTCTAATATACACCATGCATCCCTACAAGTAGGGCGAATGGTCACGATGACTTTAATAATTTTATCTTAATTTGTTGGTCATAGATAATGATTCTAAGACGGACAATTTACTTGACAAATACTTAACATGCCTCCTGTTGACCAGCAATTCACACGATACGTCCTCTCATATTTGTCAACACCTGCCCATAAAGGATATTTCCTATACGGAGATAATTGGACAGTTGTACCCCATGGTGGTTGCAGGGGCAACAGTGGTGGTGGTGATATTTGGGAACGCCGAAATGAGGCATAACATTAGGGTACAGAAACTCATCAGTCGTTTAGTCACAAAAGGCAAAATTAGCGAAGTATACATGCTTATCTTATTCCAGGTGTTGTCAGATAAAAAAACGGGTTGATTTCGTCTTGTGAATTTAAATGCCCGACCCCCGCCCACCAAAACAACAAGGTCGGCCCTAGGTAAGCAGTAGCTAACTATTTTAGCACCAGTTCGCGCGCTCGCCTGATCGCATCCTAGTAGAATATGACTTTTATGACTTCGTTTTTGAAAATACATATGATATGATTGGCTGTGCCACCAGACAACTAGTAGGCATCCTCGTCGACCACTATTAATGATGACCTTGCTTACAACCAACTACAGACCATTGCAGGTCTGGAGAAGGTCGGGAGACCATGGTCGGCTATGTGTCATTGGGATTTAGGCTCCATCACTTGTCGTGGGAACTGTCCCACTCTGGCCATTTGAAGATCTCTGTTCGGCAGTATATTCCTCCAAATACTGATGGAACCACAAACGCACACCCGAGAAAGAAATTAGAATTGAAGATGATAAATGTTATCTATTGATTTATTCTATATGCGATAAGGACAGATACGTGTCAGTGAATAAGGGAATGGCGCGCGCATTTGGCTATATCATATGACCCAAGGTATCATCTGGCGATTACAACAACCCCGACGCTGCCATGAAAGCGCTACCGCCGGTCTCATGAGACAGTGGAATGACTTCTACCTGGACTACGATGTTCTCACACATCTTCTAGGTGATACCGTCTGCGTGGGACATATTTGTCTGCTGTCAGAACGCTTTTGGATGTCGAATTGAGTTGTGGCAGTGCCCAAACCCTTTCCCCACCTGTCTAGTGTTAGGTACAGCGATGGCACCAAGTTTCAACCTATCGACAGAAGAGATCGAGCGGCTGAGACAGAGTGTGCTGTACACTTACAGTGAACCCACCGGCATCGTGCTCTTGTTTCTCAATGTCGTGGTGTTCCTGATCGGACTTGTCGCCAATGTTTCGGTCCTACTGGCGATATTCCGACGCAGCCCTATGGACAGGGTGGCCAACGCGTTCATGGTGAACCTGTGCGTTTGTGACCTTCTGGTCATCACTCTGTGCGTCCCTGTTAACGCTGGGATGGAGGTGTACCGCAGCTACGTGTACGGACCGGTCATGTGCAAGATTCTGCCCTACGTCCAGGCTGTGTCCGTGTGCACAAGTGTGTTAACTCTAACCGCCGTAAGCTTAGATCGCTACCTCGTCATATGCAGCCCTCTACGCGCCATGTCGGTTTCGCCGAGCTTGCGGATAAAAATTGTAATTCCTTGTCTCTGGGTAGCGTCCATGCTCATCATGCTACCTCTAGCGATCTTCAGTGAAGTTACCGAACAAACGTTTGAGTTCGGAATTCATGTGGTGTTTTGTAGGGAGATGTGGCCCGGAGCGGAATGGAAGAAGGCATATGACGTGACGCTATTTGTGATACTTTTCGTTCTTCCATTCTCAATCATGGCACTAGCCTACACAAAAATCGGTAAAACTCTGTGGCATGGTGCAGCAGCGCTCTATGGAAGGTCTGCCGACAGCACCGCCAGTAGGAACAACGACGTCATTGTTACTAAGATATTGATGCACAGAAGACGCGCTGTTAAAGTATTCACAGCTTTGACAGTCATCTTTGCGTTCTCCTGGCTACCGTACTTTCTTCTTATCATTTGGTTCGACTTCTACGAGGAAACTAGGAGGGAAAGCGCTTTAACCGCAGCCGTCGTACACCCTTTCCTTCTGTGCTTAGGTCTATCCAACTCAGCCATGAACGCTGTGTGCTTCCTCATCCTTGGTAATAATAACTGTTGTGCCGGGAAATATAGAGATCAACTTTCACAGTTATCAGGGACCAGGAAGTCCACAGGAACGCTACCCTCTCAAACAAGGGGGGAGAAACTTGACTTTGACTATGAAGTCCTGGAGATGGAAGAAACTCGCGCGGTACGATGAAACGTCAATATTTTATCGCAGAGATGTACAATTCACAGGTATGTATAGGCGAACCTAATAACCATTTCATGTCTTTATCTTAAGGCTTGGTTTAAAAGTAAACTAACCAAGATGGTATATCGTAAGCCAAATAGGAAAATATGACAGTATGAAAACATGTGTATGTCCATCTGTAGTTTTGTGGGTCAGCCGTTACCGTTACCAGCGCGAACTGCCTAGGCTGACCCGTGTAATGAGTTGTATTATTGTCAAGAAAGAAAGAAAGAAATGAATTAATGAATATCGGTAGCTTTATTTTTCAATGGACAATAGATTTGACGGTCCGGTTGGGGTCACCCTGACGCCTACTGGTGGTGCCATCTTATCATGGTCGCCCGTTGCCGTTGCCGAAAGTGGACTGTCCACTGACGTAACCGTTGATCCAGTTGACGTAATTGGCGACCTTAACGTAGACGCCCGGGTAGCCTTCCTGAGCACAGCCGTAGCCCCAGCTCACCACGCCGTACACCGTACCGGAATTCACCACGGGGCCGCCGCTGTCTCCCTACACACAAACATGGGCCAATCTCTCATCAGTACGGTAGATTTATCTCCAAGCAGATCCTACGGTAGCATAAGATGGCAAATGGGTGTAGCCGGTCTAGGGCTGTGCTCCGGTTGCCATTGTACACTCCTAGGCCGGCTCCATTGGCAGCTTTTGCTACTATCTTATGCTACCGTAGGATCTGCTTGGAGATTACGGTAGATAAAGATTCTATACAATGGATGTTCCATTAGCAAGTTCTTTGTCACGATGGTCGTCACGATATTTTCTTTTCTTACCATCATCAGGTGCTGATTTTAGATATCGATGCAAATCAGTACTTGGTGCAAATCAGTACTTTACTAGAAAACGTGTGTGAAATGTTGGTGCGCATTTTTGTAGTGAGTGTTGTCTTGGTAAGGTTTATATAATTATTGGCCATTGTACACATAACTGAATTTCTGAAAGAGAACCAATACAACATTTGGTAACACTTTGTAGTATTGCACCCTGTGACAGTATTTGCATAGAAAGTGCATGGTGTTTCGTGCACTCAATGGGTTCTTGACTCTATCTATCCAGTACGTGGTTTAAAAATAAACAAGAAACAAGAGTGGGTTTGGTAAAGTCTAAAATAAAACAACGGGTTCCACGACCTCATATCTTCGCCAAATGATTTCAACCTTTGCAACTGATGTATTATGTGAGTTTGTCTCTAAGCATGCAAGTAAAGTCTCCATTTGCATAAATCATATTAGTTGACCATCTCCCCCATCCAAATAACAGATCCCAAGAGCTACCTACCACTCAAAAATCAAGACCAAAGCATGTACAGAACTTGACTATCAAACCGGAAGCTTCGCTGCAGTACCGTTACAAGCCGATAGGTGGCCGAAAATCTAATCGTTTCCAGGTCTCATAAAGACCTACCCGCATACCATATATCAATACAACCCACCCATGCATTCTCAAGTTATGCTGTTCTTCTACACAAAAACACACATACATAGATATATACATACAAACGTTACCTAAAACATAAACTTATTGGCGAAGAAGAAGAAATTATATGGTGGATGCAGTTACCTGGCAGGAATCCTTTCCGCCATTCATGAAGCCGGCACAGAACATGTTGTTGGTCACCTCACCAGCGTACGAGTCCGCCGCGTTACATGTGGAGGTGGCGATGGTGGGCACCGTGACCTGGTAAAGCTCGTTCGGGTAGTTGGCTGGCAGTGGGATCAGAATAGGCGGTAAGTGACAATGTCAAACACGAGAAGCTGAAAATACTACTAAATGTACATGTCTGTATTACAGCCATAACCGATGCTGTGCAACTCAGGATTCTTCTTTTACCGGCGTAGGTCATTAGTGAGTCTACAAACAGAAATGACAGGACAACAAACAACGGAACATCTGAAATATTCTGGAGTCGAAACATTCTGTCTTTCACTCGGTTAAAAAAAAGGATGCCCGTGCCAATAACGATGTGAACACTGGCCGTGTGGTGTATTGAAAGCATTCCTCCCAGCACACAAACTATGTCCTAAGATACTGGTACTTACATCCACTGGTAAGAGTGTTTCCCCAGCCCGTGATGGTGACACGGGTCCCGTCGGAAACATGCTGGCCCTGTCCCGGTAGACATGCTGGGCTGACCCGTGAGTTGATAGTCGCGGGAGTGCTGAGCTTGATGAGCATGATGTCGTTGTCAAGAGTGTGGGGGTTATAATCTAAACAATGGGATCATCATAGAAGACATGGTAGTCTGCTCAAGAAGACAAAACATACTTCGGAACAACAACTACTAGTATTAGGTTCTGTTGCATGACATGACCATGTTTGACAGAACCTTACACTGTTCATTTTCTTGCGTGTTTCATTAATCAAGCACATAAGATTTTGATTAACAATATATGTGTTCATTGATCACTTCCTGTCACTCCTGTCACTTTGTGATATGGAATCTGGAAAATATACAACTACGAGAACGCAGACAGGCAGACTTAACACCATACCTCTGATTGACTAGTGGCCTCTTCCATTGACCCCATGACCTGGAATGTCTGTCAGGCTGATAAACGACCGATTCTACCACCCCAGAGCTTAACTTCCTGTTACTCCCGTAAACCTGACCTTTACGGTAACATCATGAACCAATCACTTTCTGCCACTCTTGTGACAGTGTATTCAGATACGAACGTACAAAAAACACGTGAACACAGACACAAAGAAAACAAAATCTCCGTACACGAAGACAATATCTACTGTCCAAGCAGAGTTTCGGCCCCGGTTGTTTTAACGTGTTTTTAGGCATTTTTCCAGGGCTCTATATTTTGTACAGCTATGAAGAAAACGGTGTAAAATCGAATGCCCGACTAAAGGGCCTAAAAACGAACCAAAAACAGCCTGAGACAAGACTCTGCTTGGAGAGTAGGCAATACCCGAGTCCTACCTGGATGTGCAATAACCCGCTCTGCTCTGATGGCCTGTTCGGTCCCCTCGTTGGTAGCTAGGTTATGGTCTCCAGCAATAACGATCAGTCGGCGGGCACTACCGGCAAGAAGAGAACAATGTCATCCAAATCATCTGATAATTGCATTTCTAGACTCTGATATGATTCAACGCGTGGGCGTTTGTAGTCACAAGGTTATGACGTCATTCAGAGCCCGCCATATTGTTGGATTAATTAGCCATATATAGCATCATATGTGATGTACTAGTAATGCTCTGGGGAGTACCATACACTTTCTACAAGTTATGACCAACTGCTCACCTAGTCACGTGTTCGATCTGGATAATGTGACGTCACAGAAACGATTGCTCATTCCTGGAGTCGAAAATTTGGGTAAGTCCAATTTTTTACCCGGAAATTACAGCACAACTCAACTGTGATTTCTACCAATACAGGTAAACGTTTTTCACATGTTATTTCAATAAGAAATGAACCTTCAAGTTAAGAGAGTGGTAGGCTATCAATGCCCGCTTTCCTATTGCACTGTATTGTCATCGTGGGACCGCGTGGCGCAGTGGCAGCATAATCGGCTCGAGACCGAGAGGTTGAGGGTTCGAATCCGGCTGCCGTGTGACCGATCTTGTGCCCTTGGGAAAGGCACTTTACACGACTTTCCTCACTTAACTCAGGTGTAAATGAGTATCTAGCTGCGGCTAGTGGCCTTGGCGGGCTTTGTGGCCGAGACAGGCCTTAGGGGCATGTTCGGGCATGACGCACCCGCCATGGCACACGAGTCGGGGGTAGGAGGAACCCCTTACATCCTTGCTCGGAAGTCCTCATAGGAGACGGATACTCCGAATAACAAAGCTGCATCTGCTGAAGCCGTCTAACACGTGTCATACAGTTCTGTGAGACTTAGTGCTCTAGTAGACGAGAGGGTGGAGCAGGAATTGCACACCCCTCTTTTACCATAAAAAGTCATGTGCAGGTCAGGCAAACAGGTAAATGCCTGTCTACCTGCTCATCTGTCGAATCGTGTTCCAAATAAGCCCTTTCTCACTAGTTACCACGCACGCGTGGGCGAAAGGAACTCTGGGTAATATGTCCACTGTGGGCGTTAACAGTCTCGTCTCTACCATTGTTTTGATTTGTGTAACAATATCCGGAACGTAATGGCGCCTGCAAAATTGCGGAATGTTGATTTTCTGGAGGGGGGGGGGGGCTTCAACTCTGACATATTACCCAGAGTTCCTTTCACCCGCGCGTGCGTGGTAACTAGTGTGAAAGGGCTTATAACCGGTCACCTGGCGTAATTCTTTAATATATACATAATGAGTGATAGAAATGAATTGCGTGTGCGTAACAGTAGTGATAACTACAAGTGTACTTGATCCTGCAGTGAGCGGCGCTGAGAACCCATTCTCTGTTGATGAGGGTCCCTCCGCAGAAGGGGAAGCCGTTGTCCTGAAGAGACACCATCCAGGGCCAGCTGCCCGGGTTCGCCTCCGTCCCGCCGATGATGCGGTCAACGTACTGCTTCGGAGCATAGTAGGACCGCCCGCACTGCTGCGCCGCTGAGAAAACAAGGTGTAACTTCTGTTACTGGGTAGGCCGACTCTTCGCAACCAGGGGCTGAGTTGTGAGGAGTCGAGTTTGCAATAGGCGGGGTTAAATCGTAAGGTTCTGGAGCGGCTGCCATTCGGCCTTAGGTGACCTCAATACGACATCAATTGCCCCATATGCGGCCAAATGACTGTAGGTTTTTGAACCATTCACTCCGGAAGGACCCCTACTAATTTCGGTAAGTGCAGTGGGTTTAAAATAGACCGATCCCGACTGTCTATCATAATTATCAGCTCAACCAATGATAGCATGCATGTCAATTTAATAGAGCAATGAGAGGGCGCTATATCAAATATTTACATTTCTATAATTGTCTTTGGAATTTCTACGTTTTGACAAAGGTGGGCGGGGTTATGGGATCGGGACTGATGCAATAGATGCATTGCACAAGACGATGTATTCCGTAACACCCTGGCCCAACTCGTAACGGCCATGTTATAATCTTTTTATGTCATACTTTCATCCGCCTGAGAAAACATTCATTCCAAACCGTGATATGCACCAGAAGTTTTCTTCTTCATCACACCTCGGGTAGACTTCATGACATAAATGTATAGTATATATCTACACATATTACATTTGAACCTCCTTGCCAACGCTAACCGTCAACACGTGCGAATATAGCTGTGTCGAGTATTCCGCGAAAACAATGCCTTGTCAGCTACGATCCAAAAACAGCCGTGCTAGGGTTAGTTATACCAAACTGCAATTTCGAATGACACCGCTCAATGTAGGTGACATCCCCAATCACCCATACCAGATTGACTCATGATGTCATACCCATTAATGATATTCTAATCATTTTAAACGGAGTAGAGCGTTTCTATATACAACAGAAGCCGTTTAATTGCACACCCCATTTGCCAGCGTATTTTGTGCAATTATCCGGATGATGCAACAAAGCTAAGTTATCAACTGGACCGAACCACCACGGGATTTGGAGATTCCGTGCGGTTATACGTTGTGCAATTGACTGGCTTCTACTGTAATATACAAATTGTACAAATGACGTCCTATCATACCTGTGTATATATACTGTGATGGCATCAAGCCGTTGTCATTTGTTACGAAGCTGTCCATTAAACAATATTATGTACATATTTGCACATCAGTAGCATATGGTATGAATTACGTCTAATATAGTCTAACGTCTGAGTTTGGCAGCCCTGACTGTGTCTCCTTCACAGCCGAATGGGTAAAACATAGAAACACGAAAATCCATAAGTTATCGATATCCTGTTTCCGAACAAGGAAACAAGCCGATGGCTACAACACTCTAAACATCTCACTCTGCGACAATAACATACTAGACGGGTGTAATGGCACTAACCAGCGTAACAGACAAGAGCGAGGAAGACGAAAACGCGCATGGTGAGTTCGGGTCGGCAGATAGGTCTGTGGGAGTGACCTCGTGTCACGTCCGTGTATTTATATATACGGACCAGGTAAGCAGTAGGTAAGGTTAGGACGACAGGTGGCCAGTTCTCATGAAGGCATATGCATTTGATGATAATAATGATAAGCGTTTAGTAAAAGAAAACACGTCAAATATCATGTTCTATTCTGGAACCTCATATCAATGTGGGTAAATGTTGAATAGATCGGATTCAATGCTGTACGTATTGTAACTATGGTAGTAACTGTTATAAAGGCATGGGAAGATTTGTTTAGAATTGTGATAACTACACTTAGCGGCGACTTGCTGGCGGATGTACACTGTTCCCCATGCGTAAATTGTACGGTAAAAATATCCAAAACAAATTTGCTATATAAATGTGCAAACCTAAAGATGTATAATCAGTCATATCCCTTATATAGAGCTGACTCACTCTGAACGTTAACGGTCAGTTTTCAAAGATAGCTTGATTCGCGCACGGAATCCAGGAAGAAATCCCTTTATACCACACCAACTTTCATGGAGATTTTTTGCCGCATGCTTTATCAACATGTACAATGTGTATGTTGCTAAATTTCTAGCCATGCTGAAGAAGTGGGGAAGAGTGTTACGTACAATGCGTCCTTCGCTTGCATCCTTGACCGACCAACAAGGGTGACGTAAGGTGACGAAGGGTGACGTAAGCCATAGTCACATGGCTGGCCGCGAGGAGGCAGGTCATCCACACAGCCACGGGTCCTTCAGCGGGAATCTCACTGAAGCTGCGACACGAAGCTGCTTCTCTCTTGACTATATTTATGACTTTATCATGCAAAAACGTACAGGTATGTCTAAAATGACAGCAAAACACAAACTGCTTTGCATGATTTATGTCTAATAATGTTCACCTGGCCTTCACCTAGCTTTATAATAATAATAATCTTTATTGCAAACTCATGCCCGAAGGCTAATTGCAAAACGATACATGTAAGAAAGTACAACAATGATAATAATGCTGCAAGTATAAAATTCCCAGCATTTACCATCATGGACTATCGTTTCATTAATTATGCAGATGAGGTCTTCATTTGCATGATTCACATCTATCGACCTCTCTTTCTCAGTTACAAATGTGATAAGTTTGAGAGTCTTATCATGGAATGTATATCGAATATCTTACAAAATATCATCAGGATCCACCAAAGTCTTCTCGGGCCATGCTGTTCACAGACACACAGACATGCAAACACGCCGAAAGTATAACCTTCTTGGCGAAGGTAATTACACATGTCACAATGTTGATATTCTTATCAACTAACGCTTTAATAGATTATGGCACTTAAGCATTAACTGTGCAAATAAGGGTTTATTTACATAAATGATATCTGTCTATGAATTACGCATGTTACATGTAGTTACATGTAAGTCCCACAATGAAAAAAATTACTGGGATTATAGAATTAATTGTATTCATTCACTATATGCAGATCAAGTTTAAACCTTCATAATTTACATCCCATTGTGTACACCTTTGTGACTCTGTGTCAAAATCTATATCTATAGCGTACCAAATATCATAGTAATATGTTGTTAATTTAAGTTATCCTCTTTAATAGATTTTCACAAGTTATGCTGAAACGCACACACACACACACACACACACACACACACACAGTCACACAAACACACATTCACACATACAAGCGTGCGAGAAAACAATACCTCCATTAACAAGGGGACAAATACCTTTATACCAGGTGTACTTACAGACAGAGGTCACACCCAGTTTCCATTTATACTCTGCTGTGTATATGCTATTAATGACGTGTATGACATATGGCCATCGCTGACGGCCGTGGTCACATGATATAACTTACCTGTATATTCCTTCATGCTGTGTCAGCGTTGAATTCAAGCGGTGGTATTGTTAGAAAGTGAGAATGAGAGTCCTTAGATACAACATACACTGCGAGAAGGCCACGGTATGCAGTCGTAGAAAACAAGACAAATGCTACAAAACAAAAATTGTAACAATCATGGCTTTATTCTGAAGATCAGCAAGTTTGAGAACGTCGTCAGGTCATCCTGATACCTGATCATGGCCTCGCGTTGAAAATGCTGACTCAGTTGATGTAACTGTTGATCCAGCCGACGTAGTTGGCCACCTTGGTGTAGACACCAGGGTACCTGGCGTCGCCACAGCCGTACCCCCAGCTCACCACGCCGTACACCGTACCGGACCTCACCCCGGGCCCACCACTGTCTCCCTGCACACAAACACAGGCGCAGAAGCAATGTTTGATAATGGATTCACACAATTAATAGACAGACACAGTGTTAACTTGTAAGCAAGTTGAGGTAAATCTGTGTCTTGACGTTGGGTTTTCAGAGGGGCTATGACAGATTTAACTGTCGAGAAGAATCTATGAAAAACTTTTCCACCACCAGAGCTTTTCCACCACTACGTACCGCTGTCTTTATTGACACGACAAAAGTACAGCAACTTCCGTAAGGTCTACATGTATAAAAACTACTTACAGTACAACTAGACATAGAAGGAAATGTCCTCAAGTTTCTGTTGTTGCCCGACGAATATAGATCTAGAAAGGGCTCTGGCAGGTTTAAATTCATTTCATTAACACGTACTGTAAGAATATATGAAATTGATATTCTTTATCCCCATCCATTGAATGCCAATTTTTGTGTCAGAGATGCAAGACGCCAAGTTCATTTCACTGCATCCTTGTATAAACTTATGACTATTGTAACCTGGTGATATCAAGACGGAGCAGGCACTTCTTGCCCTTCTTGAGTTATTCTTTGTCAAACTCTGAAACAAAATTGGCCCCAAAAGTCCCAAAATGCTATAGCTACGGGGGCAAAACCTACACGCCTTACCCTCTTTTTCACTATCTACCACTCAAATATCATGACCATAGCATGCCCAGAACACGAGATCTCAAAACCGGAAGTTCCACTGCAGTACCATAATACGCCGCTAGGGAATATAATCTATGGTATTTCATTGTTTTACAAAGACCTCTCCGCATACCAAACTAGAGTTCCACGAACACATACCTTTGCCAAATAAACCAGGTTTGTTATGTAGAATGATGTCTGCAGACAAATGCGTTACTCATTTCATTTTCTTTATAATTATATGCTTGGAGTTGATTTATAAAATTTCGGCATTCATTATGCAAATTAGATCCCAAGTTACAATTAATTGATATCAAATTGTATCAAGCATTACTTAAGCTATCAGCATACCAAAAATCATGATGATCCTTTGATCCGTTCTCTTTCAAAGTCTTTAAATACACCTCTTACTCTCTTCCCTCTTTCTCAGTTACATATGTGACAACTTTGGTGAAAGTACTATAATGGAATGCAGTGGATTTATTAACCTTTCCTAATCAATTATGCAAATTACCTGTTTTTTTGCATAATAAGTATCACATTATATAAGTCTTCACTTGGGCTATCTACATGCCAAAAATCATGACGATCCGTCAACACGTTCATATTTTCTCATTAATTATGCAAATGAGATCATCATTTGCATGATAAATATGTATTGACATTTCTCTCTTTCTCAGCTACATATGTGACAAGTTTTAAAGTCCTATCATGGAATGTAGTGAATTTATAAAATATCCTCATTAATTATGCAAATTAGCTGTTGATTTGCATAATTGGTATCTCATTATGTAGGTCTTCACTTACGCTACCTACATACCAAAAAACATGATGATCCGTCAACATGTTCATATTTTCTCATTGATTATGCAAATGAGGTCATCATTTGCATAATTGATATCTATCGACATTTCTCTCCTTCCCAGCTACATATGTGACAAGTTTGAAAGTCCTATCATGGAATGCAGTGGATTTATGAATTTTCCTCATTAATTATGCAAATTAGCTGTTGATTTGCATAATTAGTATACCATTATGTAAGTCATCACTCATTCTATCTACATGCCAAAAATCATGACGATCCGTCAACACGTTCTCGAGTAATTCTCGTCCAAAGTTTGAAAGGAAACCGGCGACTGCAGTTTCAAGCAAGCCGCTAGGGGGCCCAAACTTACAGCACTTACTCTCTACCACAAGGGCTATCTACCACTCAAAAATTATGACCACAGCACGTCCAGAACACGAGATATCAAAAATTGAGTTTCTACTGCAGTACCTTAGCAAGCCGCTAGGGAGCCGATTATCGAACTTGACCTTCGTTTTCCCGATCCCTACCCACCTACCAAATATCATCAGGATCCATCCAAGGCTTCTCGAGTTATGCTATTAACACACAGACACACACACAGACACACACACAGACTCACAAGCCCAAAACATAACCTTAGCCATTCTGGCAAAGGTAACAAGTCATCAAAGCGTTCTCTAGTTATCTTACGGATGGACATGTCCCTTACAAACAAACGACAGTTACTACAATACCTCCGTTTCACACAAACAATTTGGGTAAGCATTGTTACACCGGCGAAAGATTTCTCATAACTAGAGTTACTTTCAGACTTTATTTCTCAATCAACTTTGAAGTCCTCGCAGGGGCTGGATTTCATTGGTTTTTACAACACACGTCATATTACTTAAAAATTTACGTACCTGGCAGGAGTCATTGCCGCCGTTCGGGTGCCCGGCACAGAACATGTTGCTGGTGACCCGCCCGTTGTAAGAGTGCGGGGAGTTACATTGGCGTCGGGGAATGGTGTGCACATTCACTCTCTGCAGCCTGTACGAGTAGGGAGCTGGGTGGGATCAGAATGGCAAAGACAATAAGTTGTATGAAAATAGGTATAGCTAACACAGCGTTGATAATTCATAACGTTGACACCCAGTACAGGCATAAATAGGACTTCAACATTGAATAGCATGACACGGTGTGGCTGAAATCAGCTGGCGATGTCTGTGTACGTGTAACCGACCAGTACGAAATGTTGCCTGATTTAATCGTGCTTCTTATTATTGGACCGTCCTACACTGTCGCGCCCAAGAATCCGCGGGGAGGGGCCAATCAGCCCCGGGAAGCGGAGTTTGCGTTACACAGACTATAAGAAATGTAGTTAATAACGAAGTTGTATTATATTTTATTTTATTTTTATTAAATATGATAATAAAATGTATTATATACATCAAAGTGATTTTACCGAAGACTGTGACGGCGCCAAAATGATAGCTATAAGGGACAACAGATGCACTCATTGGATTACGGAAGCGGTATGGATCCAATGATTGTCACGTGGATAATTCTCATCTCATACTACACACTCTGGATGCTTATGGAACTGTAGTTATGTACAGGTAGATGCCATACTTTGTGTCTTTTACAATTGTTGTGCAATAAAGTTATTACATGTATTATCATAAACTCAGTCACGTTTGAGACCGCATGATACACACTGCACAAGCGACACCTACCGACTGTGTGAAGAAACAATCATATTTGCCTTATGGCGGATGTTGATATTTGGTAACCGAAATGTTGGCTTAAGCTTAGACAAACACTTAGTTGTGTATGAAAGTTTGTGATGAAGCTATTCACGGAGTACGGAATATGATACAGTAGAAGCCAGTTAATTGCACAACGGAAAACTGCACACGTCTGTTAATTGCACGGAATCCCAATGTCCAGTAGTGATAAATTCGCTTTGTTGCACCATCCGGATAATTGCACAAAATGTACTGGCAATTTGGGAGTGCAATTGAACGGCTTCTACTGTATTATTACTGGTACTTACATCCGCTGGGGTGAGTGCTTCCCCAGCCCGTGACAGTGACCCTGGTCCCGTCGGCAACCATAGCTGCAGGCAGGCACGCCGGACTGACCCAGGTGTTGATATTGACGGGATAGCTCAGTCTGATCAGCATGATGTCGTTGTCAAATGTGAGGGGATCGAAGTCTAAACGAGATCAACGGTGAACAAAACACTTGCGTTTGCATAAAAAAATTCTAAACATTGCCAATCACAGAATAACAAAGTTCTTTTTTTTTCAAGGAATAACGTAACAGCCGGCGTTTTGATGACGTTTTGTCATCTTCTTCGGGGCAATTATGACTGGTTCACTTTGCCATTGTATTGCAGCTAGGTGTCGCTGTTAACAATGCGGTCCCAAACGTAAAGTATTGCCACACGTTTGGAGTGACACCTAGCTGCCTCAGTTATTGCCGTGATGAAGGCGACAGACAGTCATCAAAACGTTGAATGTTTCATTTTAATTATTCCTAGGTTTTGAATATAGAACTCTGTTATTCAGTTATTCAGTTATACCAACCTGTTCGCGGATCACCAATCACAGCTTCAAACAGTTCTTAGCAGTTTGAAACTGTCAGGAAATATTTCTTCTGAAAATATTTCTTCTGAAAATATTCCAATAGTTAATCTGAGGCTCACACAACTGTACAATATATATTTGTCTTAGAAAAAAATACCACCTCTACAACCGTTAGCTATATACTGTTAAAATATTACAACGGATAGAAGATTTGAATATGACCTGTTAGTCCAATGATAAAGAATGTGTCCTCAAAGGTAACAGCGGGACATAGTAAACGAAGGATAGTACCCAGAAGTACCGAGGCTGACAGAAACAAATGGCAAGTTTCCCCAATCAACCTCTGCTTGGAGAGCAGGATATAAGCTTACTTGGATGTGGTATGACCTCTTGTACTCCAGTACTCTGCTCAGTGCCCTCAAGACTGCCGAAGTTGTGCTCTCCGACAATAATCCTCAGGCTACTAGCACTGTCGACAATAGAATACATACAAAATATTCAAAAAGAATACATAACGTTACAACTTGATCGGTAAACAGCTGAGTAAAAACCAAGTGGACAGAATTGGTTGCCAACTGGTGGGAGATAAAGAAATGTTGATGTGTCCACAAAGATAGAAAATAAGACATCAAGGGAAACTAGAAAAGACTTTTATTACTGTCCTTTTTTCACCTTTGCCACTGAGAAGGCATGTTTTAGGTAAGGTTTGTAGCAGTGGTTGTTGTAACGGCGTTTCTGTTTTAGCGAATGAAGACCTTTATTGCACATTTTTGTCCCACTGGGCTAAGTACAGGTCACACGGTAAGAATCACATATATGTAACAATGGAAACAATCATACACATCTGTTTTAGCAGCATCACACCACAAGCTATGAATATATTGATATGCGGTATGCGGTCTTGACCGATCAAAGAAATTCTCTGGCAGCTTTCCTTCGTACTGCACAAGAACTTCTGTTTTTTCTATCTCTGGTACAAGCTATGGTCACGATGTTGGGTAGTAGATATGTGAAATGATATAAGGCTGTGCCCTCTTCCAGCTTCCTTGGGAACCGCAGTGGCGTTTCAGTTGTTCTTTGAGCTAATATAAAGCAAGAAAGCATGAATGCACATATCTTTTTGACCCGTAGGTGAAGGGTAACACGATAATGTTTACATTATGCAAATACGGGCTTCATTTACATAATCAGTAAGGACGGTATTTGCCATCCTTTCATAATCGCGGGCTACAGATGTTCTCCTCCCATAGTCATCTGTGACGTCTCTTGGCAAATGGTGTGAGAGCTACATTTAAAATAAATTTGACTCTGCAGTACCTGGCTTGGCAGTGAGCGGCGCTGAGGACCCAATGACTGTTGAGGAGCGTGCCGCCACAGATGTGATAGCCGTTCTGCTGTATGGACACCATCCAAGGGAAGCTACCTGGAGTAGCCTCCGTCCCGCCGATAATACGGTCGGGAAAGTAGGACCGTCCGCATTGCTGCGCCGCTGGAGGAAAAGAACAACACTTTCAACCTTCTTGTCCAGACTGTAATCGACACACCTCTACGAATATAATCAATTTCTTGAGTAACCGATGTGCACGATCTTAGAACTGCCACGTACAGATACAAAATAAAAGTTGACGCTAGTTGTTTTTGCAATTAGTTGGTGTTAATTAATTTTCATAATTTCCACTGATCAATGACTGTCAATGATCAAAATAAGCAAATACATGGATACATTTTCCGACCCCTTTGTACCTATAGTCTCTACTTATCCTAACGTATGGTCGATCTATCAATGAATATCAATGATCAAAATAAGCAATTACAGGGATATATTTTCCGTCCCACTTTGTACTTATGGTCCCTACTTATACTAGCTTGCCATCTTTTATCGAATCAAAATTTTGTATGGCTATTGGCTAAAGTAAGGTCTGTTGATTTGCCTGTTTTATCAGTGCCGCCTGACCATGTCGTTTTAACCGTTTATCGTTCTTAGGAATACGTCACTGGTCAAGTCCGGCGATCAACGTTAAACATTCAATGTTGTCACCATACATACAACCTCTTCCTGAGTAATGACGTAAATCATTGTCTTCACTATGAAATACAGCAGTGATTGTGGCAATAGTTATCTTTGATCGACAAAGGTTTTATATTAAGCAAAGATTATCACATTTTTTTACAGAAGAAGCTCTTTTGAGGCATAGAAAAAAAAGGACAGAGACTTTTGCAGGTTAACTACCAGCTACAAAATAGACAAAAAAATGCTAGGTAAAGCTTTAATTTCCTCTCACTAGACAATAAAGGCCAACATGAGTAATTCTGTAGTATCTTGTACAAAGGAGATATTACAACATACTAGCCCATGCATGTGACAGAATAGCTCGATAAGGCTTCTTTTAATGTCATCAGAAACATTGAACAAACTGATGTGACAAAATAACAAAGTATGATCTGGACAAAATGTTCCATACCGGTGTAACAGACAAGAGCGATGAAGACGAGAACGCGCATCTTCTGTTCAAGCCGGCTGGCAAAGGTCTACAATCTCCTTAAGAAAAGAGCACTTCTACCGTCCGAGGTGTGTATATATTATTTACACCCAGGAGATATCAGATAAGACAGTTATACAAGTGGTATAAACAGGTGGGAAATTTCCGTACGAGTATTGATCAAAATGTGTGCGTTTGCAGATAAGTGATAGAAGGCAACACGTCGACTCCATGTGCTTCTATGTAGCTTCATTCTAAAATCTCTAAATAGGTCTAAGCTCATATAGATTAGCTTCAAATGTACATCCATTGTGCCCTGTTGGCAGATGTGAGTCTTTCTACTGTGCATTTTGTACGGTATGAATATATGCATGTCTTATCAATTCTTGTCCTTCCGTGAGTTTATGTCATTGCTCAAACATACAAAAATGCATAGTCATGTTAAATGTAGAGGTCAAATGACCTTTAAAGATCTGCCGATATTTGATCAAACCAGTATCTTTCTGGCAATGATTAAAAATAGATTAGAAAAACACAAATGAACCTCCAGGACTATGAACTTCCTGAAGCTAAGGGCCCATCAGCCACATGTGCACCAGCCCTTAAGCTAGGGGCACAACCCGCCGTACTTGCAAGTGCGTGCTGTCTACGTGCCAAAACGTGGGCAATCGTTTGGTATCCGTAAGTGGTAAGTACCGTCTCCGTACAAACACGTGGCGAATCACACGGATTTGGGAGCACGCAGACGCGCCGTAGAAATTTAAGTGCATGCAGAACTTTCTCTGCGTTCGGGCTGCGGATTCGCCCTCCGTACGTGCCAGTACGGGCGACGCGCCTGCCCTGTACAGCCAATGGGCGCACAGCGCACTGGCTCCGTGAGTTTATTAAAGTTTTCTCACGGTCAAGTGCTCTTGTAGTTACTATTGCAGCATCAGAATCCGGAGTCTCTGCGGTGGAATGGTGGCATCTTACTTGAGGCAGCTGCTAGGACTTCTGGAGGCAGCCGCTAGGACCTCGAAAGGTCGTCCTATATAAACATCTCCGAAAAACTTACGTTCATCGCACTTGCACGCACTTACACCATGTGAGTGAGTGAGGAAACCGTACGTAAGCAGCACGTGTAAGTAGGGCCTGCATACGTTAACGTGGCACTCGCACAGAGACCGTACGTTGTACGCACGTGCAACTCACCTACCACTTGCGCAACGAACGATGAACGCATCCGCTCTCCGCCAGGCGTGACGTGCAGACCACGTACTTACACCTTGCTCAACCGTGCGAGTGACGTGCGTTGACGTACTCCCTCCCTGCTCTTGCCAGTCGTTCCCCACGTTTTCAGGACGTGGCCTCCACAAAAAACGTACGGACAAATTGCACGTACGCCGGGTTGTGCCCCAGGCTTTAGCAGGGCACAAACCGCCGTGCGTGCAATTTGTCCGTACGTTTTTAGGGGAGGCCATGTCCGCCACGTATTTCTGAAAATGTTCAGGTTGTACAGGGCAGGCGCGTACTGACACGTACGGGGGGCGAATCTGCAGCCCAGCCCGATGGCACACAAAGTTTTGCCTGCACGTAAAGTTCTACGGCGTGTGTGCGTGCTCCAATATCCGCCGGATTCCCTACGAGTTCGTACGGAGGCGGTACTTACCACTTACGGTTCCCAAAAGATCACCCACGTTTTGGCACGTAGACAACACGTATTTGCACCTACGGCGGGTTGTGCCCTTAGCTTAAGAGCCCTGACACAGGTGAAAAAGTCTTAAATGCACGGATGATAAAATCAAAATGTAATGATATGAGATGATTCTTGTATTTCCAATGTAACGTGCGGAAAAAGTCTTTCTTCTCCGTTTGGGTACGGTAAACCTGAATATTTTTGAGAGGCGTTGATGCACAGCGTGTCTACAGCTGTACAGCGTGTCTGTGCTCCCTAGACACGGCCTTTGTGGCATAAGAACCCTTAGCCTGGCAACCATACCATCGGGAGTTCGCCGTTATCTCTACTGTGCTGTGAGGGTAGCCGGTCCGTCCAGTTATAAATCAGCTCAGGCCGGGGGAGTTTTTACGGGGTTGGGTAAGAACCTGCCCCATTGCGCTCCCCCCAACAATAACCGCCGGCCCTCGTGGAAGGTCGCGTAGGAGTCTAATCAGCACTACCCATGTGACTGTGTATATGTAAATAACACCTGTGGCTCACGTGTTTGTCCTTGTGTAAAACAGGACTATTTTACGCAAGGACATCATACAGAACGGGCGGAAGGGGCCTGAGAACCAACAGATGTTACAGCCCCGCGTCTTACATATACCCGAGCGCCAATTTTAGAATTGTAATTTATAGGAGCATAGAACAGGATAAAAGTCAACATGATGTGTCACCACTTCATATGAATATGATCATTTTCTGTCTATTTTGCTTTTCGCAAGGGCACAACGTCGGGGGCACAGCAAGTAATGAACTCGTGACCTATTCCGTTCCGAACGCTCTACCAGTTATGCCACACATGACGCCACAAAAATATGATCATTACTGAACGTTAACAGTCAATGTGGATGAAAACAAAAACAGCTTGAGAGGAACTCCAGTGAAAGACAGTTTATACCTGGCCTTTTCTCTTCATTAAATACCTTATGCTGTATAGGGTGAAAACTACATATAACATGCATTGGCATAATACCGGTCATAAGCCTTATACCGGTCGATTAAAAATAGTGGAACTTAAAGAGATCTACACATGCAACAATAGTTATTTCTGAGGTATGCACACTTCAGACATCTAGGTGTCCAATACATAATTTACAAAGCATCGATAACAATGCATTCGAAGACAACAAGGCCAAAAGTTTTCAGGTCATTTTCGGGGCAGGCGAGCTCGTCGTGGGACAAACACACTGTCACGTTCATCGCCAGATTTGTAGATAATAATCACATGTGCTCACGGCACAAGACGAGCATGATTCAACAGCAATCTTGAATTTCTTTTGGTGACCTACAACTCGTGTAAAAGTGTGAGGAACCATTGCATTATCGCCCGGATCTACGGCTGAATGGGTCAAATTGAACGTACGCCGCCATTTTCCCGCCATTTTTAATGCTACGGCCAGCAGTAAAGTTTTACGTCATAGCGGTTGTGACGGACCAAAATTAAATGAAAATTCTAGTCAGTATACGCCCATTTTCTCATGACTTTTTGTATGCTCATGCAGATTTTTGTTTTGTGCAACTACTAGCAGGAAAGAAAGGAACAACAGAGGATGTCTAAAGGTACATAGCGGCAGTTAATTGTGCCGTGTTTCGTTCGGCCGGTATAGTGCACCCCCTTCCAGCCACGCGCCCGTTCTCCGTGCAATTCCGCGGTGTGTTCCAATTACGATATTATGTTTTTAGCAGGACCAGAGAGACAAAATAATTTACACAGAAGAAGTGGCAAAGGTAAGCTGTAACAGCAACATGTAACTAGAGAAAATGATGCGTTGATCATTTGCCAAATTAGCATTGCTTGAGAAATTGCAGTAAACCGACCGGTATTATGCCAATGGATGTTATGTGACCGCGCCCTAAGATACTGGTACTTACTTCCGCTGGAAAGAGTGTTTCCCCAGCCCGTGACGGTGAGCGTGGTCCCTACGGAGACCATGGATGTTGGCACACTCACCGGACTGACCCAAGAGTTGAGGTTGAAGGGAGAGCTGACCTCGATGAGCATGATGTCGTGGTTAAGGGTGTTGTCGTTGTAGTCTAGACAAGGAGAGTAGCGATGAACAGAACAAGCTTTATCGACACGACAAAAAGTGCAGTGACCTTTATATGGTCAAATATAAACTACAAAGAAGTGGATACAGACTAAATCTTAAAACTTTACTAATAACTAAACAATATGGGACAATAACACATGTATGCGTAAAAATATACACAAATACTGCCCACGACTATTTTCTTTACGTCTTGTGCAGTTTCGTGTGTTCTATATCATACATTTCGTTCCCGAAAGCTGCTCAGTCGGGTCCCGGTTTGAACATGTGATGTAGGTCTAATAATCAAGCGTTAATGACCCGCCCCGAGGTGTATATGGTGTCATAACGCCTGGTCCTTTGCTATAAAGTGCACCGAATAAAACCACAGATTTTCATCGACAACGGTGCCGGTGTCGATTCATTCTGACAAATCAGAAGAGCGATACACGCCGGGCTGGCGGGAATCTATGTGTTATGGCGTCATAACCAACGTGGAACGGGGCCTTCTGATTGGTCCGCGGCACCTGGCTATATGATAATAAACTATAACACACGTGTTGCAGAATCATAGGATGTTTACAAGGATGCGGAATAGACGCTTACTGGGATGCACGATGACCCGAGCCACGTCACGCGACTGTTCGTGTCCCTCGTTCCTGCTCAAGTCGAAGTCTCCGGCAACTATAGTCAAGCGGTTAGGACTGGAAATAGCACAATATGTTCCGTAAACGGACATCCAACACGTCTCATCATGTGCTTTGCATAGGCCTCCTAGCTGGTGCAATGCAGCGGTAACTCTTTTCATTGTTTTCACCATACCGTTCTATTTAGTTTAAGATGGATCATAAACGATTGGTGAAATGTGAAATGTAGATTCTACCCCATTACAGAGTTTAATCTATTACAATGTATTGCAATTGCTACATAAAGCAATCCACTCTGTCTGACTTTGAGAACGGTGACAAGTTAGATCGCGGTCACATAAGTCGTGCGATATCATCGTATGTGTTTTATACCGTATGATTTTCAAGGAGGCTGTGATAGAACCAACCGCCGACAATGACCTAATTCTAAGACAGCCTTTTGTGTAGCAAGACAGCTAAACTTTCCATGACACATGCATGGCTGTCCCAGAATTGCCCCCAAAATTACCGTACGGTGATGATGACTGTGTAATGTACCGTTGCACTTTAAAATATATTAAAAAATAAATGACGTGTGAGAATTGATACAAAAGAAAGTAATTAATAAAGTGATAAATGCTGCAGTACCTTTCTTGACAGTGAGCGGCGCTGAGGACCCATCGGCTATTGAGGAGAGTTCCGCCACAGAAGTGGCCTATGTTGTCTTGCAGAGACACCTGGTACGGGAACTCACCCGCGCTCGCCTGCGACCCACCGACAATGCGGTCCTCGGCCTGAGCCGCTGAACAAAAACACTTAAAACCTCAACGACTTGAATCAATGAACATTATTTCGACTTTCTAAATACTAGCATTGCCTCGGTTGTGTGAAACTTAGGTTGTGTGAAGTATTCAAGATGTGGAATAGGAATACACCCCAAGCAGACGTTAGGCTCTGGATGTTTTTTTAATGTTTTTAGGCGTTTTATCGAGCTTTCTATTTTGTGCCGTTTTCTTTATGTTTCGCGGCCTAAAGGAAACGGTACAAAATTGCAAGTCCGATAAAAACATCTACAAAACGTAAAAAAGCAGCCGGAGCCTAACCTCTGCTTGGAGAGTAGAATTAGAATAGAATGTTGGTAACAACATCTTACTATTATTTACCAGTTTTGTAACGTATTTCAAAGGGTAATTTTGTCGGCCTTCTTCCAAACAACCAAATTCGAGCCAATGGCGTTGACAACGTGATGCTACCTACCAGCGTAGGAGACAAGAGCGAGGAAGACGAAAAAACGCATGATGAGTTTCAGTCGGCTGTCAGAGCTCGGACGTGAACCACCTCTAGACATAGACTGGTGACGAACATGTACATGTACAATGTATATATACACCCAGCAACCATCAGATAACGTAGACTAAGTACGTCGGATGTCCGAACAGGTGGTGGCTTTTCTCACAGTTAATAATGAATTATCGACCAGTGTTAAGATAAGGGTTAGTGTTAAACCACAAAATAGGCATCTGAAAGATGAACTCGTGTTATAACTGTGATAACTATTGATCCCTAAAGCCCTTTTAGGCCAAGGTGATGCTTTCTCTTGCGTACATGGTACGATATCTGCATACTTAAGTTCTTAGAACAAATTTGCTACCAATTCTTCTCCTTCTGCGAGACTATGGACCATAAGATTCAAAAGTAACCGCGTAAGCCTCATACCATCATCTCTGGGGACAGTACAGAGCGATACAAGACAGGTGGATCTGCACAGCATATTCACTAGATAAATGGGGAATACGAGCGATCGCTGTTGTTGTTTATATCCGGGGTATTGGACGGTTGTTGCCTACCAGGACGTCAGTAGATTGGATCAAAAAGTGATATTCAAATTAGCGGCCCAAATTACTGGTTAATATGTAAATCAATCTTTTGCCAAACACCTGCTTTTTGCCTACCACTGCGTCACCATGACATCATCGCGATCGCTCGTATTGATGTCTTCGTCACATTACATCATCTGAAGCGTGTTTGAAGAGAATCTTTCCTGGGCTACTGTATGTGCTTTAGAAAACCTATGATACTTCTGGAGACACACGTGTTAGTTGATACAAAGACATACATGTAGTTTCAAATGAACCAAGGACGTTACATCAGGTAACGTAACGTCCTTGAATGAACTAAAGAAAAACTCTCCGAAAACCTGCATGTCCTATGTTGAAAATCGCGCATCAGCGCTCCTAAAAGCCTTCTAATGCCAAGGTCACGTTTCCAAACCGGGGTCCGGCCGGGCAGCTTTCGGGAAAAACTATGATATTAAAGACACTAAAATACACAAAACGTAAAAAGGGAGTTGTCGGCATGATTTGTGTTTATTTCTAAGTATACAAACTTATTGTTCGTGTCAGAAACAGCCCGGCCGGGCCCCCGTTTGGAAATGAGACCGTAGGGGGTATCTCATTGAAATTGCGGGACCTTGGTGGTGTTGCTGCAGCCGAGCAGTATGACAGAGCGCTCAACAAATTTCAATGAAAAAGCGCTTTACGCTTTGTGTGTTTTGTTTCTTTTAGTCATACCAATACGTGTACGCTTTGCACGATATTCCCATTATAAAGTCAAGGCAGCACCAATCCAATTTAGAACGTAAACGTGAAGCAGTCTCGTGAGATCATTATCATCTTCGCCGCATGTTAGATACCCAGCGAGATATCCAGTGTCATGGTCACACACAGGTACTGCCGTGTACAGAGGTCACCTGACACAGTGCCATGACAGTTTGTACGTACGTGCAAACATTTACTATCCAGCCTACGCGCTTGTGAAATAACGCATATAGCAATATTCAATATTGCCTTAGTCTTCAAAATGGTTTGATATTCATCAACTAGCAAGGATGGGTTCGATGTCCTATTAAATACACTTTTCCTGCAAATAGAGCACATGGTTGATAGTTTTGACCAGGATAATACTTCATTCAAGATCAAAATAAAGATTTTATTCTTTTACATGCATAGCTGTGCATATTTACTGTACATGTACATTCTCTTGTTAACTATACTCAAGGTCACTGTCAGAAGCGTGGGGTAGAATTTACAAGTGTTGACATTGGCTCTCGATATCAGCACCTAGTCATGGGGCTGTGTATACGTTACCAAGGGCACCCGTACGTTCCCGGTATTTGTTTAACGCAGGATGTGCTTACCATCCTATTGGTAAAGATGCCTATTTTCAACTCAAGGATATCCTACCTACCTACCTAGTCCCTTGACCGGCCTCCAGGTCGTTGGGAGGACAAGGTAGCCATGAAGATAGAGAGTTGTCTCCAGGCCTGTCCATCCCTTGCAGTATCTGTATCTAGTATAGTGCCGGTATAACCGCCCTTCGGCGTAACACACCGGCTTCGCAGGCACGCGGCGCAGCAGCAGCTGGTTATATTACACCGAACGACCTGTTGTTACACCTAGAGTTTGCACATATATCTGCAAAACTGTGCTTGGTGATAACAAATTCTACTCTACGATAGTTCTGGGAAAATACGAATTTTTGAACACATCAACCCTAGGTTGGTAACTCTGGTACTTGAAGGCAGGACTGTTTCTAGTTCTTTTTTTGAGCTGCTGTTAGATACTTATCTTGCATGGTGAGAGATGACTATTTTGCACATGTTGTCCTGCCAAGCTTCAAAGACATCAGGAATGGCCAAAGGGCTCGT
>NC_049980.1:10444105-10446523 GCF_000003815.2 Branchiostoma floridae | reverse complement strand
ATGTCAAGGTTGGATAAATCATATGTCATCACTTCAGAGTCAAAGTTTATTATAAGTTTATGTCCTTCATACACCAGATGGCACATCAACACAAAATGTAGGGTGGCACCCACCTCCGTTTCAGTAGCCTTGGGCCACACAACTTCATGCAATCCCGACAGCAGGGGACTATAGCTAGTCCACTGGTAGTGGTGCGTGTACAGCTTCCACATTCTTTCCCAAATGCTGAGCGCTAAGCAGAGGAAGCAGCATGTTCCATTTATTTTTTATAGCCTTTGGTATGACTTGGCCGGGATGAAACTCACAACCTACTCAATGCAAGGCAAACAATCTACCCAATCGGCCATAGCACCGGTTCTACACCTCATAAGATCCACAATATGAGAGGAAAATCAGCTTTGCCTGGGAATTAAGTTCAACTATGGTCAAACCTGTCTCTAGCAGCCACTCAAGGGACTGGAGAAATGTGGCCACATAGACAGGTGGCCACTATAGAGAACATGCTGATTGACCATGAGTAATAAGTTACACATGATTTCAGTACCCACTAATCTTTCTCATTGTCTCGATCGTCTCAAAATTCAACTGACACTGCCAAAGTCAAATCTACCGAAAATGATTGAAATTGCCATGCGGAATGTTGGTAAATTCTACAACAAAGACTTGCACTCGTTCATGGCACGCATTCCTTCAGCTACCACCAAAATGACCCTGTCAGGAACTCCAAATTCCCGCAAACTACGATTTAAAACTCGGTGCAGGGTGACATAAGGCCGCTGTATGGTCGCAATATTCAGTGTTTCTGTATCTACAGGACTGGAAATCGTGTGGCCGTGGCTGCGTTGGACAGGTGGCCACCATGTAAAGGTGGCCGCTAATACAGGTTTGACTGTACCACAATCACACGAATAAACCACATTAACTCAGGCCTATTAGCTTAATGTATTTCATTTGAATTCAACAGGATACTAATAACAACACTTGATACAAAGTCCTGTATCAATCACACAATGGCAACAGTCCTGTAAAATAGTATATTTGTTATTTGTAAAAAAAAGTGGTCTCCAACATTGTGTTAACCAATGGCATATCAAGACCACATTGGTGCACTGAATCACCCTTACAATCGAGTGTTCAGGGTTACAAAAACTTACACAACCAATCAGGTCTGTCTCCAGCTTTACATTTTTTTTCGATCCCACTTACTGTTTGGGAGCCCATGTTGTTGATCCGTGTAAAATCTGTCATTTTAAGCATATGAAAACACATTTTCATCAATATTATGTACTGACGTTCAGATGTTTCCGTCCCAACAATAAAAAATTTCGTCCCAGAACAGAGGGACGGGTCCTGGAGTCAGCCCTGCAATCAATAAACCAGTAGATAATTATAGAAAGACCTTTAGCACGCCACGTGGGCTTACAGAGTTTGTATTTACTTTTCATAAATAGGTGGGCACAAGGCTTGCCCTGTCACATGAACTGATAAATAAACAACACTTAGGCCATGCTGATTTGATGATATGAGTTACATCCATGTGCGCATTAATTTTTGTCCGTTTCAAAAATAAATAAAAAATATTTGACCATACAAAGCAGCTGTAAAATGAGCACCTAGTCAATCCTGTACAAGTAACCACCTCTACATAAGGACCACCTGGCCAAATGTGACCACTTTCTGCTGGTCCCTTTGATCATTTTTCCCATTGACACAAGCATTACTAATCCTGTCTATAGTGACCACCTGTCCACATAGACCAGATGTTACTTGAACCTCGAAGCGGTCTTCTTTGGGAGGTTTGACTGCATATGCCGTAAATTGAAAAAGAATATCGGAAAATTGATACCAATGTCATAGAATGCCAAAGTAAATTCCAAAGTCAAAGAACTAGATGTACAACGTACAAGAGCAAAAATTAAAAATATATTGTTCGGTATACCATACTCTGTGTGATTAGTCATTTGTTCAACCTTCCTGTCCACCACTTAGATTTCATAGTTCATACTGTAGGCAACCTTTATTGCAGCAATTTTTTTGCTATTTGCACATTTGCAGCATTTTTGGGTTCCCAGAGGATGTCATCCATATGATCACATCAACATGGCCTTAAGTACACAGGATGAAATCTATCATTATCCTAACACAAAGCCTGCCACATGTAATGGGCCAGGAAGGATGTGATAACACATACTGATATCTAAAAACAGCTCAATTTGATCTTTAACAGAATTCTGCAAGACTTGTCTTACACTTGAGTTCTCTCTTTTTCGCTAGACAAATGAAGTAATTTTTTTGGACCAGGTCGCAGCCCGTATCCAGACTATACAGTATACATGTATTCCAAATGGAGAGAGATCTGTATAATGGTTGTTTATGTCAACACTTAGAATAAAACAAAAACGGTCAAGTACAGTAGTA
>NC_049980.1:10430016-10443883 GCF_000003815.2 Branchiostoma floridae | reverse complement strand
ACTGCCAAAAATGTCATTCTGAGCTCACAAATTTACAGCCTGATTGACTAAAAGTAAAAAATTGTCCTGTTGTGTGACAGGGAGATCCCGATAGAAAATTTTTCCAGATCTGCCATTTTATGACCATATCCTCTTTATTCTTAACATATTCTACAAAAGTTCTCGTTCTCATGCTGACAACACAGTTTACATGAGAATGTTCAATATTTCTATGTAAAAGGCAATTCATGTGAACATTCTAAACAAGCTCTCCGCAGTTAGTTATGACCACCCTTTCAGTTGGTTTTCCTGATTTGGTTCCAATTTTCTGTAAGAAGAACATGTGAACCATTAGAATAGAATCCACACCATAGAAAGCAAATTCAACTTTGGCTTCCATGACTCTCAGAAATCTACACTTGCAAAATGTACGACAACAAGCAATATCATGATCATATATAAATGTCTCTATCCTAATTTCTGTGTAAGTTATGATAAACAAGTACTTTTGTTGTTTTCTTTTCTTCAGATGCATATAATTCTGTGGCTCTTTGTTTCTCCCTTAGGCCCCTTTTTCACTAGATGATGAACGCTTAGCAACCGTTGAGCAACTAAAAACTGGATTCATGAGGCCCTCGATTCATTCTACAGTTAGAGTTTGTTATGATGTATGATCGAAAGTATGATTCAAAAGACAAAAAACACATTAAAAACCATTGTCTATACAATTCATGGAGCAACCTAGTGGAAAAGAGGTATTACCGACATACTGTGTTGTTTTATCATACGTGAATAATCATTATAAAACCTCACCTCAACTTTTTTCACGACGTCCATGCCTTCTATGACCTGGCCAAACACCACATGCTTCCCATCTAACCTGGGGTGGGGAGAATTTAACTGTTACATGGAGAAGTAAAAATATGTCACTATCAGAACAAATTTTGCCTTCAAGCTATAACATTAAACAAATTTTTACTGTGCACAGTCGGAATACTTTTTTTCTTAATATAAACATAAATAGCAGCCAATTCAAACATAAAATTAATTAACATATGGGAGTCTGACTGGTAGTGCCTGCTGCTACCCTAAGTACGAGGAAAATGTTATTCCTTACTATTAGCATGTCATAATTTTTGTCTTCTTTCCAGAGATGCAATTTTTTTATTGCTATAAATGTATAGGGTTAACAGCCTTGCAATAAAACATGTACAATAAAACATGTACAATAAATGGTAACTGGGCGCTATAATACATGAAACGTAAAGTTTTGAGCATATCTGTGTGAAGACTTTCCATTTCAGTATATTGGATGGGGCATGCACCCGTTTAACAACCAGATATCCTTCCTGGTGTCAATGGATAGTGAGTGAGTGATAGTTTTGAGCATAGTGTTCATATACTTGTTTGTGGTACACAAATCTTACCATGGTGTCGGAGCAGTTGTCATAAAGAACTGAGAGCCATTTGAGTTCGGTCCCGAGTTGGCCATGGACATGATACCTGAGGAAAAAAATATGCAAGAGTTTCTTCAGTCGCTGAGTCATGAATTCTTTTGGAGAGGTTACTGCAAACACAAGACCACCACACAAATGTCAAAGTTTCCAGATCTCCTGACCTGGTCCTGTGTGTTTGAGTTCAAAGTTCTCATCCTCAAACTTCCCCCCATAGATGGACTTCCCTCCTGTCCCGTTGTGGTTGGTGAAGTCTCCTCCTTGGTTCATCTGGTGCAAGTTGTCAAGGAAAATGTTCACTATAGCTCTCCGGTAGATATGGGTAAAGATACCACAACAAAACTTCTTGTTAATCTAAAATCTTTGAAATCTTCGTAATTGTTATTAAATACAATATACCTTTATGACATTGTATCAATGTATATTCTGTAAATCCCATGAATGATTAACTAACAAGAAATACCGTCTCAAAACAACTGTGTGAGATTAGACATCAAGGGCTGACGTCAGAGTTGCGTTGCGCGGTAGAGGGCCAAAAATGGGAAGACGATTTGGGTGTGACTTAAAATCCTTGAAAATCCTTCTTTTCCTTGAAAATTTTTGCCCAATCTGGAGACATTTTGAGTTAGAAGAGACAGGTAGGGTCTAAGCTTTCCTGTTTGGGTCAAAATTTGTTCAGTTCAGCAGTTCAGCTGGTGTAAGGACAGGTTTTAGTTATAGGGTGCTACTGGTTGTATCAGGAGGGAAAATGGGTCAAAGGTGAGGTTTCTTTCATAGAGCGAGCTTTTCTCCGAGAATGAGCCAAACAACCCTCTGTTTTCTTTGAATGCTTATAAACTAGACCCAAGTGACTTTCTGGTGGAGAAGAATTTTAAAGATTGAACTATGGGTTAGTACTTTTTTGAAGCCTTCATTCAGTGTATTTCAACATGCTTGTCAATGGGCAGCCCTAACTTCGATGTCTGACCTGTACTGCCCCCCACCCCCATTTTGCATTTGAGGCCTTTTGAACCATATAGCTGTCTCAGATTTGCTGAAACCATGTTGCAATATCGTATACAAGAGGTCTTGTCAAGCGTGGACCCAGTTTTGTGCATGAATTTCCCAAAAATGTAGCAAAAATGTGATATTTTGTGATTTTTTGCAGCATAAAGTATGTGCATGCATGTATTGAAAGCTGTCAGGAATAACTTAGATAGCATAGATTACTACAAAAGTGGTATGAATTCAATGAAAATGATGGACTTAATGATGATTTAGTCCCATGTAATTGTATGCCTTACCAATTAGGACCTGTCAATCATAATGTGCCCTACTGGTGTTCACCCCCCCCCCCCCCAGCAACACTGAATTGGATACTTTTTGATCCTATGAGACCCTAAAAAGAGGAGCTATTGCAAATAATACTCCTGAATGTAGTACAGGGCAATACTTGCTGTCCATTAAACAGGATTTTGCTGTATGTAGGGACATTTCAGCTGTGTAATGTTGTGTTTTGTGTGTACAGTTTGCCAGTTTCATTGAAACAGCATTGTATGAAAACTAGTAAGAAAAGTTGTAAGAAAGGAAAACCCTTTATTGAAAAGTTGCAATTTTACATCAGAGATGTAGAACTGACTATGGTTAGTAGTTATTAAGACTTGCTAAGAGATAAACACCTATGGATTTTGGAAAAGTCACATGACTTTTGGTACACTACCCTACTGCTTTACATGCCTTATTGCATGGGGTAAGCTGTGGTGCACTGGGTATAGATTTGGCTCTAAATTCCCAAGAGAGCAATCAATACAGTTCATCTTTGGGAAACGCTATCGCATCCCCTCCCTGTATCAGCTGGGATAATAATTTTTCCTCAACTCCCTTATTCGGGTACCCAGTAGGGCTGACGTCAGAGTTGCGTTGCGCGGTAGAGGGCCAAAAATGGGAAGACGATTTGGGTGTGACTTAAAATCCTTGAAAATCCTTCTTTTCCTTGAAAATTTTTGCCCAATCTGGAGACATTTTGAGTTAGAAGAGACAGGTAGGGTCTAAGCTTTCCTGTTTGGGTCAAAATTTGTTCAGTTCAGCAGTTCAGCTGGTGTAAGGACAGGTTTTAGTTATAGGGTGCTACTGGTTGTATCAGGAGGGAAAATGGGTCAAAGGTGAGGTTTCTTTCATAGAGCGAGCTTTTCTCCGAGAATGAGCCAAACAACCCTCTGTTTTCTTTGAATGCTTATAAACTAGACCCAAGTGACTTTCTGGTGGAGAAGAATTTTAAAGATTGAACTATGGGTTAGTACTTTTTTGAAGCCTTCATTCAGTGTATTTCAACATGCTTGTCAATGGGCAGCCCTAACTTCGATGTCTGACCTCAAGAAATCTTGCACCTTGCTACAGCACCATCTAGTAAATACTTTGAGTACTGCACCCACATCACACTGTGGAAAGAAGGCAGTCTTTTGCAATGGATCCTTACTGAAGTAGCCTTCTAACACTGTAGTCGACACATGACACTCTTTAGACACATGACACTACATTCCTGAAGGATACAAACTGTGGGATGACCCTGTGGAACGAGCTGCCCTTGTATCCAAAGCCTTTTTCATGGGAGCAAAGGCATCTAAAGTTCTCTGCAAAACAAGTAAGACAACATTGTTACTTGAATTTTTTTTTTACGAGGTTGTCTGATAAACTTGGATTGCTAATGGACAGTAGTAATACATTGGAATTTCATATTTTTGTTGTCATGAATTTGGGGTAGAGAGGTCACTGTGGAAATAAAGCCACTACAAACTTATGAAGATTTACAATAAAAAAGTTTTTTTGCAAAATAAAATTGAAATAAAAGAGTGATATGTGGAATGATAGAAAATGTACATTGTTAACATTCACCAAAAAATATTCCAATCATTTTTCATACTCATAAGTTTATCCAATATCATTTTTGTTTCATCTGGTCTAGGGCATTTCCTGCTCAGTTTACCTGCAGTTTTTGGCACAACGTCAGCTCGAAGAAGAATGACAATCCTGCCAGCCTGCCGACTGCCAATCTTGATGTCCATGAAGACCTGAGGGTTACCCTTCGCCTTCTTGGCTGCTGGCTCCGCCATCTGACATGTACAGACATTGGTTATAAAAAACATGGAGGAATGCTGCATTTCTGATTACACAACCAACCCTAGATAACAAACAGTCTTTAATTGGGATAAAGCTGCTGGCAACAGACACAAAAATTTGATTGGACAAAACAAGAACAGAAAATCAAGAAACCCTGAAAATTTTCTAAGAGTCTTTCTGTATTTTACTGATGACTTAAGGTTTATTAAGTGAGTTAATAATTGTAGTAGTAAAGATCGTAATACACAGTGGTATACACTGTACTTCTTTGTTCAGTTCATTAATTGTACATGTTGGATCACTCGTGTCAAATCTGAAAAAAAAAAGACTGACAAAAAATTTTCAAAGTAAGGGCCGTGATCAGAAAAACAACAGTTACATTGGTTTTGCTAGACCTTGTAGGCATCTGTCCATCTCATCTTACATACATCTCTGCTAGGCCTTAAAGATATATAGGAAACATATTTCATACATGTACTAGTACTACATTCTGCAAACCTTAGCACTGTTGACCACATAACCAAGCTTCTGATAAAGTTTCTTTCCTGAGTTGTGACTGATTCTAGGTAGGGAACCATGTATTTTCTGAACGTTAGATATTTCTTGTAATCCCTGACCCTACAGGTGATAACCAGGTGTTGTACCTGTCCAGACTCTTCCGCCGGTCTCTTCTCTCCAGGCTCTGCTGATGATGATGATGTCCCTGCCCCCTCTGTCTCTCCTTCATCCAGGGACTTCCCTGCAAACTTCTTCAGCCAGGAGTCTTCTGACCAGACTGTAGAGGAGGGGAACACATGGTTAGGACATATCCTGACCAGTAAGCACATTCATGTCATAGCTAGGTCATGATAACATTCTATATGGGCATGCAGACCAGACTGTATTTATAGTATCCCACAGTCTACTTGTATCACATGGTGCTTCCACAGCCTTGTGTGCACCACATGTGCTGCTGTCACAAATTGTATACCACATTTTGATGTTGGAATTGATGCTGTCAATTTTTGAGGACACCAAATTTTCTCAGCTTTTGGCATTGAAATATTCTCTCTTGACAGTATGGCATAAAAAGAATACAGCAGTGTGTATTCCTCAGCACCCTTCATCCCAGCCCTTCTGTAGGTCATGGATTGCCTGTACAAACTGCTAGACTCTAAACTAGATTCAAAACATGATATTGAGTCACTTTACCTGCTTTCATGGACCCTTCCTTCAGTTTCATGGGTTTGGCCAGGTTACATCTGATGGTTCTTCCAAACAGCTCAGACTCATGCTGGGGACAAAAACTCACACTGACTGACTATTTCATGTAGGCTAGCATATTCAAATACAAATGTACAAGGAATTGGCCTTTGTGACTTGTCAACAAATACTTTCTAACAATTTCCTTTCTGTACTTGTTGACTTTTAAGACAGCTAGCACAGCAATATCATTGAACTAAACAAAACCAGCATATGTATTAGCTGATAACATCCCACTCTCATCTCTTTAAGATTGCTTTGCAGAATAAATACCTAACCTAGGATTGATATTTTTCCAATAAATATCTTACAGTGGAATTTGTTGCCAGCAAATACAGTACTAGTACCGCAGTAGTAGGGGTACCCTCACTAGATACATTTGAAAAACACTTGCAGCTAGATGTGCAAAAATTAGGTGCAATATAAACAACAGCTGCAACACTGCATGCCTGCAAAGGTAGTGTGTTACACGGGAGAGCAGTTATACAGGCTATACAGGCTATACATACTATCAAAGCTGGTGTGTTACACCGAAGGGCGGTTATACCGGCTATATGGATACAGATACAGATATACAGTTGGCATCCATCTGTCTCAGAAGACAATGGTAGGCAGGCAGGGTGGGCTGCCTGGCCTGTACTTGACTTTTTAAGGTGAAGGAGGGGTGTACAGTTTCTTCTCCACCCTCTACAGGGTATACAGATACCAAATACTATCTGTGGTACACACATGCCAGTACATCAGGATCTAGACCTGTAGGCACCTTACAAGCTCTGAGTTTTGTCCAACTTACCATATTGTCTATGGCAGCAGCTGCATCCTGAAATGATAATCAATCTAATCAATATTGCGATAGTGAAACAACAGATATTCCACACATTTAAGTAAAAAAACACAAAATCAACAAACAGATGCACACATCTTCTTGTAATTGTGAATTTCAAAAGAAGTATCTTATACATCATGTATACAGTACAAACATGTATATGTGTTGCTTTGATATTCCAATAATCAATAAATATATATGGAATATATAACTGTACATATTGAGCAAAGTTTAGATTTTACAATACACACATACTCGTACAACCCTGGTGATGTTTGAATACTTACCTCTGCGCCTTCAAACTCCACAAATGCAAACCCTCTGTGCTTCTCTGTAGGCGTCCGTCAAGGAATTTCACAAGATACTGTATTGTTCCTTTGCCAACACAAATTATGCTATAAGTTACTTTGCCTTTGACTATATTTGGATCCAGCTTTAGCTTAACTAACTAATGTTCTTAGCTATTCTTCTTGTGGTCCTCCACATAAAAATACATCAATACACACATAATGCACATGATAACTAGGAAATAACAAAAATAAACACACTAAAATAATCACAATGTAGAACTTAGTGAAAATACAAGTTACGGCATGATTTCTTTTTGCAAAATCTATAGTGCTGCGGAAAAACATTCTCAAAAATCTAAAAAGGTGTGTCCAACCAAGTTGAATTCTGAGAACATAGAGCACTTCTTGGAATATTCATTTCTTCATCAGTGCATCATCAAGTAGCTCAGCTGCACTCATTTCTTTTGGAATATATCTACAGTGTTTTAAAGAGCAAAAGAAAAACACACACAATAGATAGAGATGCAGTTCTTGATGATACTAGTGAAAGGATACGAGTCTCATAGTCCAGCGGGATGTTGATGTCCACCAGGTCTCCAAACGGGATGAAGGCTGCATGGAGGACTTTTTCATCTACCTCCTCAGCAAGGCCACCTGGGAACGTATGCATTGTACATCAATATATATAGAATACAACACGGAGTATTCCATATCACCCCAGGTACGGCCCGACCGCCCTGCAATACAGACTACCCCATGTTGTATTTCATTCATATCATGCAAACCATAGTAAACTCAAGATTATCACAAAACAAAGAGCAAAAGACACATGCACATCTCATCAACAATCTTGTCTGTCAATTCGAACATAAGAACACACGCTATGCCATGACAGTTGTTTGGATTTTGACAGCGGTACATGTGTTATGTATTGTATTGTATCGTATATTATGTAATTGTATTTGAATTTGTTTATTGTAACTGTCGCGTTCTGGCGGCCCTTCTTCGGAGTAAACAACAACAACTCGACGTGCTCGAACGGGCGGTGGCCCCGTTCGGAGAAGGGTGTTCTAGAACCGCCAGAACGCGACCAGTAATGTGATTCAAAATAAAGTCAGTCTTGTCTTGATCGTCTTACAAGTGTGACGTTTGTCTTGTGTGTCTCCGTCTTTGGTTGGTCTTCCTCCCTCCAACATTGGTGGCAGCGGTTTGTTTAACCTACGGGTACAGTAAGTTTATCCCACGTCATCGCGAACATCATGGCCGACGTCCGTTTGATGCTTCCTCCGTCTTTTGATGGTGAGCAAGATTTTAATCTTTGGATTCAGCAGTTCGACGTCTGGGCTGCTGCGCAGCAGTTGGATGCGGCAGCTCAGCTTCGCGCATTCCCAACTTTCTTGTCTGGATCCGCCTTCTGTTATTTCAGCGAGTTACCGGCGGCAAGCAAGGGAGATCGCCTTGATCCGTCAGGCCATGGCGGGACCTTTTGGTCGCCCAGCTCTTTTGGAGGAATTCCGTAGAGCGGCTAACGCCAGACCACGTCGGGCAGGTGAGAGTTTATCTGTGTACGCTGCAGATGTCCAACGTATGGTTCGTTTAGCCTACCCAACGTACAATGATGCGGCAAGAGCCGGTGTTGCGCTCGATCGTTTCCTGGCCGGTCTAGATCCTGAGTTGAAGTATCGAGTGATGGATTTTGGGCCGAACAATATCGAAGCTGCTATTCGTCAAGCCACTCTGTGTGAAGAAGCCCGGCACACGGCCGCCCGTGACGCACAGTTTTTGTATCCGGACCATGTCTCCGCGGGGGTGTCCACAGCACGTCCATCAGCAGCACCTTCAGATGACTTGAATACTACCGTACAGATGTTGGCATCTAAACTTGCCAAGGTTGTTGAGATTCTTGAGAAGCAAAGGTACTCTCCTGATCGTCGTCGCACCTCCGGGCGCACTGCAGATGATTCCCGCCCTCGAGCCTACGGACGGTCTAATCATGGTCGCCCCGACGTCCCATCAGGCCGCCAGTTTCAGTCTAATTCACGTCGTACCATGGTCGCGAATGACCAGTGTCGTCGCTGTTTCGGCTATGGCCACTATGAGGCAACCTGCAGCACCCCAGTTTCGCAGCAGGGAAACGGACTGTAGCTGACTGTGAGCGCCAGCAGTCAGCTACCTCTGCATCTTCATCTTCTGTTCAAGTTACTATTCAAGGCGCATCCACACCAGCCCTCCTAGATACAGGTTCGTGTGTTTCGATTATTAGCGATGATTTCCGTCTCCGGAGCGAAGCTCTCCGTTGCCTTCCACTTGTCAAAACTTCAACAATTGCCAAAACAGTTACTGGAGAAAATATCAATATCATCGGTACCATTAATGCTACAGTGCAGTTTGGCCCAATCTCAACAAGTGAGACATTTCTTGTCGTGAAAGGAGCAACGAGTAACGTTATCCTCGGCTGGTCTTTCTGTCATAATCATGGTCTTATCATTGAACCATCGGCTGGTGTTGTTCATACTAAAGAAATGACCGTTCCTCTGTTGTCACGTTCGTCGTTACTACCACAGGTGTCTGAAGTGACTGTCTGCAAGTCAACCGTTCTTCCTGCAAATTCTGTTGCAACTGTACCAGTGAAGCTACGAACTATTTGTGATATTACGGACAATTTCGTTGGAGTTTTCGAACCGGACAAGCGTCGACCGACTTACGATGGCGTCGCCGCTGCCCGGACTGTTGCTAACGTGTCAAGTGGATATTCTATTGTTCAAGTTTTGAACACAAACAATCACCCAGTATGTTTACGGGAGAACTGTTCGATTGGCCCCTTCCACAAGACGGGACTTCCTGGTTCTAACTTTGATATTGCTGAAAACAGTGATCCAATCATCACTCTGCCATCGACTAAACCTAAGGTGCGTGTTCCCAATACTTCTCTCCCTGTTGTCGACCTGTCGGATACCTCACTACCACATACGGAAAAGCTGCGTCTCTCTGAACTCATTGAGAACAATCGAGACTGTTTTACGTTTGATTCGTCTGATCGCGGCCATACGCACCTTGTAGAACATCGTATTGATACAGGAGACGCAAAACCGATCAAACAGCGACCGTTCCGAACCCCTGTGCATCGCCGTGAATTGATTCGTGAACAAGTTGCTGAAATGCTACAAAACGATGTCATCGAACCCAGTTGCAGTCCGTGGGCATCTCCTGTTGTCATGGTTACCAAGAAGGATGGAACACCGCGTTTCTGTGTGGATTATCGGAAACTGAATTCAGTCACTATTCCTGATGCTCATCCCCTTCCGAGAATTGATGATACGCTAGACGCGCTCGCCGGAGCGGCATATTTCTCAACTTTGGACATGAAGAGTGCATATTGGCAGTTTGGTTTGATCGTCTCACAAGACAGACGTGTCGTCAATTCGTCCGACCAGTTGTTATATCCAACACATGCAAACAAGATCGAATTGTTCGAATGGAAATATGGAGCCTCTGGCCGTACCGTAATATGCATGGACCGGTGGGAACACAGATAATGAATGTAAATACTAAGACTTGGCTAATCGTACCATACAGTGCTACACTTTAACATGTAGGTCGCATTTTGCAAGCTACAAAATGTATTCTTACAATGGTCTTAATTGTTCTATTGCTTCATACAATATACTCTACATTTATTACAATTAGTTTGTTCACGCTTCTAAGTCCACAAGCACAGTGACATGAATTGTGGGTAATGTCAAAGGCGAAGGCGAACTTGTAAGCAGTTCATGTCTCGGTAATCGTCTAAATTTGCATGACAATGTCCAGACGTGTTTTTTTACATCTCAGTTTTGACCTATAATCGCCATTCTTGTCGCCGTGCATGCATACTTGGAAGTGTGAACAAGCTTGTGCAAGTTAAATTGCAGTGATCGAACCTCACCCAAAAGCCAAACATTGCTATGCTACAGGCCCATTAATAATGGGCCATTATGACTAACTTTTATGTTTGGCACATGAATCTCTTGGGCCATTTGTGTCCATAAAAGGCATGCAGGTAAGGATAGTTATAAATATAAACTTTGCCATGGGGCACTAGTAAGGTTGTCAATCAAATATATGCAATATTCGACGATCACTTAGTAGTAGTAGAAATAAGATACTTTGCAGGGATCGAAGCCTTTGGCTACAAAAATGCTGTGGTGACTTAGTGTGTCTGGAAATCCCAAATATAACTTTGTAGGTCACATAAAAATACTACCACGTCCCACGTTTCGCTTACAAACGCTATATATGGTGCGTGCCCCCCTCCCCCTTCCCAACATAATTTTTTCGGACATCAGGAATACTGTTTGCCAACATGTACGACGTTCGTTCTATCAGAAATCACTTCCACAATGCATCCTTACAGGTGATGCGTCCACGTCAGGCTAAAATGAGAACGGAAGACAAACTGTGACAGGTTTTACTCACCTACGTACACGATGCGTTTCGTATTCGGCGCCGCCATTTTGGAGAAATACTTGGGCCATGCCACTCTGCAGATGGGGGTGAAGACGCAGCCAAATCACATTGCCTTTATAGTGCAGTACTCTATTGCATGTTTGAGGGGAGTGGAGTAGGGGCGGGGCAGCATCTGGATTTGGGCACGTAGGTAGATAGTCAGACTTTACAGATCTTTACAAAAAGTTAGTAAAAGACTCTAAAAAGAGTAGGATCCTGTCTACAGGTGTCCCGGCCAAACCGGAGGTGCATGCGGCCTAACCGGAGGTGTCCCAGCTGCAGCCTAACAGGAGGTGGAGATTAACGGTGCTTAGTTTGAATCGCAACCTTAAGGTATCATCCCACCCCTGGCTTACGGCGATGGCTAGCGGTTAGACCACGTCTAGAATACATACATGGAGAAATATTTCAAAAAGGAAGCATCCGATTGGACTGCGGTTTTTATCTTTCAATAGCGCACAAAAAGGAACCTTTGGAATGATATCAAATTTCCCGGTCGGAACTTGGACCCCTTAGTTTCAGATCGCAGTCTCAAGTCATCATCCTACCAGGTGCCGTGACAGGCGGTGTTTAAAAACAGTTGCCAGCGGTTGTGCCTAAACAGACCACATATACTCAAGAATAACTCAAGAAGGAAATATCCGAATATTTTGCGGTTTTCACCCTTCGATTCCTCACTTCTGGACCTTTCGAATGATACCAAGTTTGCCGGGCCGGAACTTGAACTCTAAGCTACAATCGCAGTCTTAAGTCACCACCCTACCAAGCGACGTGACAGGCGGTGTTTCAAAAAATAGCCAGCGGTTGCGCCTAAACAGAGCGCCTATGCTCAAGAATAACTCGAGAAGGAAGTATCCGAATATTTTGAGGTTTTCACCCTTCGATTCCTCACTTCTGGAACTTTCGAATGATACGAAGTTTGCCGGGCCGGAACTTGAACTCTAAGCTACAATCGCAGTCTTAAGTCACCACCCTACCAGGCGACGTGACAGGCGGTGTTTCAAAAAAATAGCCAGCGGTTGCGCCTAAACAGAGCGCCTATGCTCAAGAATAACTCGAGAAGGAAGTATCCGAATATTTTGCGGTTTTCACCCTTCGATTCCTCACTTGTGGACCTTTCGAATGATACCAAGTTTGCCGGGCAAGAGCTTCAACTCTAAGCTACAATCGCAGTCTTAAGTCACCACCCTACCAGGCGCCGTGACAGGCGGTGTTTCAAAAAAATAGCCAGCGGTTGCTCCTAAACAGAGCGCCTATGCTCAAGAATAACTCGAGAAGGAAGTATCCGAATATTTTGCGATTTTCACCCTTCGATTCCTCACTTGTGGACCTTTCGAATGATACCAAGTTTGCCGAGCCGGATCTTGAACTCTAAGCTACAATCGCAGTCTTAAGTCACCACCCTACCAGGCGCCGTGACAGGCGGTGTTTCAAAAAAATAGCCAGCGGTTGCTCCTAAACAGGGCGACTATGCTCAAGAATAACTCGAGAAGGAAGTATCCGAATATTTTGCGGGTTTCACCCTTCGATTCCTCACGTGTGGACCTTTCGAATGATACCAAGTTTGCCGGGCCGGAACTTGAACTCTAAGCTACAATCGCAGTCTTAAGTCACCACTCTACCAGGCGCCGTGACAGCCGGTGTTTCAAAAAAATAGCCAGCGGTTGTGCCTAAACAGAGCGCCTATGCTCAAGAATAACTCGAGAAGGAAGTATCCGAATATTTTGCGGTTTTCACCCTTCGATTCCTCATTTGTGGACCTTTCTTTTGCCGGGCCGGAACTTGAACTCTAAGCTACAATCGCAGTCTTATGTCACCACCCTACCAGGCGCCGTGACAGGCGGTGTTTCAAAAAAATAGCCAGCGGTTTTGCCTAAACAAAGCGCCTATGCTCAAGAATAACTCGAGAAGGAAGTATCGAATATTTTGCGGTTTCACCCTTCGATTCCTCATTTGTGGACCTTTTTTTAGCCGGGCCGGAACTTGAACTCTAAGCTACAGTCGCAGTCTTAAGTCACCACCCTAACAGGCGCCGTGACAGGCAGTGTTTCAAAAATATAGCCAGCGGTTTTGCCTAAACAGAGCGTCTATGCTCAAGAATAACTCGAGAAGGAAGTATCCGAATATTTTGCGATTTTCACCCTTAGATTCCTCACTTGTGGACCTTTCGAATGATACCAAGTTTGCCTGGCCAGAGCTTCAACTCTAAGCTACAATCACAGTCTTAAGTTACAACCCTACCAAGTGCCGTGACAGGCGGTGTTTCAAAAAAACAGCCAGTGGTTGCGCCTAAACAGAGCGCCTATGCTCAAGAATAACTCGAGAAGGAAGTATCCGAATATTTTGCGGTTTTCACCCTTCGATTTCTCACTTGTGGACCTTTCGAATGATACCAAGTTTGCACGGCCGGAACTTGAACTCTAAGTAACAATCGCAGTCTTAAGTCACCACCCTACCAAGCGCCGTGACAGCCGGTGTTTCAAAAAAATAGCCAG
>NC_049980.1:10426902-10428690 GCF_000003815.2 Branchiostoma floridae | reverse complement strand
TAACTCGAGAAGGAAGTATCCGAATATTTTGCGGTTTTCACCCTTCGATTACTCACTTGTGGACCTTTCGAATGATACCAAGTTTGCCGGGCCGGAACTTGAACTCTAAGCTACAATCGCAGTCTTAAGTCACCACCCTACCAAGCGCCGTGACAGCCGGTGTTTCAAAAAAATAGCCAGCGGTTGCGCTTAAACAAAGAGCTTATGCTCACGAATAACTCGAGAAGGAAGTATCCGAATATTTTGCAGTTTTCACCCTTCCATTCCTCACGTGCGGACCTTTCGAATGATACCAAGTTTGCCAGGCCGCAACTTGAACTCTCAGCTACAATCACAGCCTTAAGTCACCACCCTACCAAGCGCCTAGACAGCCGGTGTTTCAAAAAAAGAGCCAGCGGTTGCGCCTAAACAGGGCGACTATGCTCAAGAATAACTCGAGAAGGAAGTATCCGAATATTTTGCGGTTTTCACCCTTCGATTTCTCACTTGTGGACCTTTCGAATGATACCAAGTTTGCCGGGCCGGAACTTGAACTCTAAGCTACAATCGCAGTCTTAAGTCACCACCCTACCAAGCGCCGTGACAGCCGGTGTTTCAAAAAAGTAGCCAGCGGTTGTGCCTAAACAGAGCGCCTATGCTCAAGAATAACTCGAGAAGAAAGTATCCGAATATTATGCAGTTTTCACCCTTCAATTCCTCACTTGTGGACCTTTCGAATGATACCAAGTTTGCCGGGCCGAAACTTAAACTCTAAGCTACAATCGCAGTCTTAAGTCACCACCCTACCAGGCGCCGTGACAGGCGGTGTTTCAAAAAAATAGCCAGCGGTTTTGCCTAAACAGAGCGTCTATGCTCAAGAATAACTCGAGAAGGAAGTATCCGAATATTTTGCGGTTTTCACCCTTCGATTTCTCACTTGTGGACCTTTCGAATGATACCAAGTTTGCCTGGCAAGAGCTTCAACTCTAAGCTACAATCACAGTCTTAAGTTACAACCCTACCAAGTGCCGTGACAGGCGGTGTTTCAAAAAAACAGCCAGTGGTTGCGCCTAAACAGAGCGCCTATGCTCAAGAATAACTCGAGAAGAGGGTATCCGAATATTTTGCGGTTTTCACCCTTCCATTCCTCACTTGTGGACCTTTCGATTGATACCAAGTTTGCCGGGCCAGAGCTTCAACTCTAAGCTACAATCACAGTCTGACGTTACAACCCTACCAAGCGCCGTGACAGGCGGTGTTTCAAATAAAATAGCCAGCGGTTGCGCTTAAACAAAGCGCCTATGCTCAAGAATAACTCGAGAAGGAAGTATCCGAATATTATGCGGGTTTCCCCCTTCGATTTCTCACTTGGGGACCTTTTCAATGATTCCAAGTTTGCCCGGGCCGAAACTTTAACCTTTAAGCTTCCAATCCCAGTCTTAAATTACCCACCCTACCAGGGGTCCGGGACAGCCGGTGTTTCAAAAAAATAGCCAGCGGTTGCGCTTAAACAAAGCGCCTATGCTCAAGAATAACTCGAGAAGGAAGTATCCGAATATTTTGCGGTTTTCACCCTTCGATTCCTCACTTGTGGACCTTTCGAATGATACCAAGTTTGCCGGGCCGAAACTTAAACTCTAAGCTACAATCGCAGTCTTAAGTCACCACCCTACAAGGCGCCGTGACAGCCGGTGTTTCAAAAAAGTAGCCAGCGGTTGCGCCTAAACAGGGCGACTATGCTCAAAAATAACTCGAGAAGGAAGTATCCGAATATTTTGCGGTTTTCACCCTTCGATTCCTCACTTGTGG
>NC_049980.1:10422104-10426802 GCF_000003815.2 Branchiostoma floridae | reverse complement strand
CCGGGCCGGAACTTGAACTCTAAGCTACAATCGCAGTCTTAAGTCACCACCCTACCAAGCGCCCTGACAGGCGGTGTTTCAAAAAAAATAGCCAGCGGTGGCGCTTAAACAGAGCGCTTATGCTCAAGAATAACTCGAGAAGGAAGTATTCGAATATTTTGCGGTTTTCACCCTTCGATTCCTCACGTGTGGACCTTTCGAATGATACCAAGTTTGCCGGGCCGGAACTTGAACTCTAAGCTACAATCGCAGTCTAAAGTCCCCACCTACCAAGCGCCGTGACAGGCGGTGTTTCAAAAAATAGACAGCTGTTGCGCCTAAACAGAGCGCCTATGCTCAAGAATAACTCGAGAAGGAAGTATCCGAATATTTTGCGGTTTTCACCCTTCGATTCCTCACGTGTGGACCTTTCGAATGATATCAAGTTTGCCGGGCCTGAACTTGAACTCTAAGCTACAATTGCAGTCTTAAGTGACCCCCTTACCAAGCGCCGTGACAGGCGGTGTTTCAAAAAAATAGACAGCGGTTGCGCCTAAACAGAGCGCCTATGCGCAAGAAGAACTCGAGAAGGAAGTATTCGAATATTTTGCGGTTTTCACCCTTCGATTCCTCACTTGTGGACCTTTCGAATGATACGAAGTGTGCCGGGCCGGAACTTGAACTCTAAGCTACATTCGCAGTCTTAAGTGACCCCCCTACCAAGCTACGTGACAGGCGGTGTTTCAAAAAATAGACAGCGGTTGCTCCTAAACAGAGCGCCTATGCTCAAGAATTACTCGAGAAGGAAGTATTCGAATATTTTGCGGTTTTCACCCTTCGATTCCTCACTTGTGTACCTTTCGAATGATACCAAGTTTGCCGAGCCGGATCTTGAACTCTAAGCTACAATCGCAGTCTAAAGTCACTACCCTACCAGGCGACGTGACAGGCGGTGTTTCAAAAAATAGACAGCGGTTGCGCCTAAACAGAGCGCCTATGCTCAAGAATAACTCGAGAAGGAAGTATCCGAATATTTTGCGGTTTTCACCCTTCGATTCCACACGTGTGGACCTTTCGAATGATACTAAGTATGCCGGGCCGGAACTTGAACTCTAAACTACAATCGCAGTCTAAAGTGACCCCCCTACCAAGCGAAGTGACAGGCGGTGTTTCAAAAAATAGACAGCTGTTGCGCCTAAACAGAGCGCCTATGCTCAAGAATAACTCGAGAAGGAAGTATCCGAATATTTTGCGGTTTTCACCCTTCGATTCCTCACTTGTTGACCTTTTGAATGATACTAAGTATGCCGGGCCGGAACTTGAACACTAAACTACAATCGCAGTCTAAAGTGACCCCCCTACCAAGCGAAGTGACAGGCGGTGTTTCAAAAAATAGACAGCTGTTGCGCCTAAACAGAGCGCCTATGCTCAAGAATAACTCGAGAAGGAAGTATCCGAATATTTTGCGGTTTTCACCCTTCGATTTCTCACTTGTTGACCCTTCGAATGATACCAAGTGTGCAGGGCCGGAACTTGAACTCTAAGCTACAATCGCAGTCTAAAGTGACCCCCCTACCAAGCGACGTGACAGGCGGTGTTTCAAAAAATAGACAGCTGTTGCGCCTAAACAGAGCGCCTATTCTCAAGAATAACTCGAGAAGGAAGTATCCGAATATTTTGCGGTTTTCACCCTTCGATTTCTCACGTATGGACCTTTCGAATGATATCAAGTGTGCCGGGCCGGAACTTGAACTCTAAGCTACATTCGCAGTCTTAAATGACCACCCTACCAAGCGCCGTGACAGGCGGTGTTTCAAAAAAATAACCAGCGGTGGCGCTTAAACAGAGCGCCTATGCTCAAGAATAACTCGAGAAGGAAGTATCCGAATATTTTGCGGTTTTCACCCTTCGATTCCTCACTTGTTGACCTTTCGAATGATACCAAGTTTGCCGGGCCGGAACTTGAACTCTAAGCTACAATCGCAGTCTAAAGTCACCACCCTACCAAGCGACGTGACAGGCGGTGTTTCAAAAAATAGACAGCTGTTGCGCCTAAACAGAGCGCCTATGCTCAAGAATAACTCGAGAAGGAAGTATCCGAATATTTTGAGGTTTTCACCCTTCGATTCCTCACTTGCGGACCTTTAGAATGATATCAAGTTTGCTGGGCCGGAACTTGAACTCTAAGCTACAATCGCAGTCTTAAGTGACCCATCTACCAAGCGCCGTGACAGGCGGTGTTTCAAAAAAATAGCCAGCGGTTGCGCCTAAACAGAGCGCTTATGCTCAAGAATAACTCGAGAAGGAAGTATCCGAATATTTTGCGATTTTCAACCTTCGATTCCTCACTTGTGGACCTTTCGAATGATACCAAGTTTGCCGGGCCGGAACTTGAACTCTAAGCTATAATCGCAGTCTTAAGTCACCACCCTACCAGGCGCCGTGACAGCCGGTGTTTCAAAAAAATAGCCAGCGGTTGCGCTTAAACAAAGCGCCTATGCTCAAGAATAACTCGAGAAGGAAGTATCCGAATATTTTGCAGTTTTCACCCTTCCATTCCTCACGTGCGGACCTTTCGAATGATACCAAGTTTGCCAGGCCGCAACTTGAACTCTCAGCTACAATCACAGCCTTAAGTCACCACCCTACCAAGCGCCTAGACAGCCGGTGTTTCAAAAAAAGAGCCAGCGGTTGCGCCTAAACAGGGCGACTATGCTCAAGAATAACTCGAGAAGGAAGTATCCGAATATTTTGCGGTTTTCACCCTTCGATTCCTCACTTCTGGACCTTTCGAATGATACCAAGTTTGCCGGGCCGGAACTTGAACTCTAAGCTACAATCGCAGTCTTAAGTCACCACCCTACCAGGCGCCGTGACAGCCGGTGTTTCAAAAAAATAGCCAGCGGTTTTGCCTAAACAGAGCGCCTATGCTCAAGAATAACTCGAGAAGGAAGTATCCGAATATTATGCGGTTTTCACCCTTCGATTCCTCACTTGTGGACCTTTTGAATGATACCAAGTTTGCCGGGCCGAAACTTGAACTCTCAGCTACAGTCGCAGTCTTAAGTCACCACCCTACCAGGCGCCGTGACAGGCGGTGTTTCAAAAAAATAGCCAGCGGTTTTGCCTAAACAGAGCGTCTATGCTCAAGAATAACTCGAGAAGGAAGTATCCGAATATTTTGCGGTTTTCACCCTTCGATTTCTCACTTGTGGACCTTTCGAATGATACCAAGTTTGCCTGGCAAGAGCTTCAACTCTAAGCTACAATCACAGTCTTAAGTTACAACCCTACCAAGTGCCGTGACAGGCGGTGTTTCAAAAAAACAGCCAGTGGTTGCGCCTAAACAGAGCGCCTATGCTCAAGAATAACTCGAGAAGAGGGTATCCGAATATTTTGCGGTTTTCACCCTTCCATTCCTCACTTGTGGACCTTTCGATTGATACCAAGTTTGCCGGGCCAGAGCTTCAACTCTAAGCTACAATCACAGTCTGACGTTACAACCCTACCAAGCGCCGTGACAGGCGGTGTTTCAAATAAAATAGCCAGCGGTTGCGCTTAAACAAAGCGCCTATGCTCAAGAATAACTCGAGAAGGAAGTATCCGAATATTATGCGGGTTTCACCCTTCGATTTCTCACTTGTGGACCTTTCGAATGATACCAAGTTTGCCGGGCCGAAACTTAAACTCTAAGCTACAATCACAGTCTTAAGTCACCACCCTACCAGGCGCCGTGACAGCCGGTGTTTCAAAAAAATAGCCAGCGGTTGCTCATAAACAGGGCGACTATGCTCAAGAATAACTCGAGAAGGAAGTATCCGAATATTTTGCGGTTTTCACCCTTCGATTCCTCACTTGTGGACCTTTTGAATGATACCAAGTTTGCCGGGCCGGAACTTGAACTCTAAGCTACAATCGCAGTCTTAAGTCACCACCCTACCAAGCGACGTGACAGGCGGTGTTTAAAAAAAATAGCCAGCGGTTGCGCCTAAACAGAGCGCCTATGCTCAAGAATAACTCGAGAAGGAAGTATCCGAATATTTTGCGGTTTTCACCCTTCGATTACTCACCTGTGGACCTTTCGAATGATACCAAGTTTGCCGGGCCGGAACTTGAACTCTAAGCTACAATCGCAGCCTTAAGTCACCACCCTACCAAGCGCGTGACAGTCGGTGTTTCAAAAAAATAGCCAGCGGTTGCGCTTAAACAAAGCGCCTATGCTCAAGAATAACTCGAGAATGAAGTATCCGAATATTTTGCGGTTTTCACCCTTCGATTCCTCACTTCTGGACCTTTCGAATGATACCAAGTTTGCCGGGCCGGAACTTGAACTCTAAGCTACAATCGCAGGCTTAAGTCACCCCCTACCAGGCGACGTGACAGGCGGTGTTTCAAAAAATAGACAGCGGTTGCTCCTAAACACAGCGAATATGCTCAAGAATAACTCGAGAAGGAAGTATCCGAATATTTTGCGGTTTTCACCCTTCGATTTCTCACTTGTTGAACTTTTGAATGATACCAAGTTTGCCGGGCCGAAACTTAAACTCTAAGCTACAATCGCAGTCTTAAGTCACCACCCTACCAGGCGCCGTGACAGGCGGTGTTTCAAAAAAATAGCCAGCGGTTGCGCTTAAACAAAGCGCCTATGCTCAAGAATAACTCGAGAAGGAAGTATCCGAATATTTTGCGGTTTTCACCCTTCGATTCCTCACGTGTGGA
>NC_049980.1:10421230-10422004 GCF_000003815.2 Branchiostoma floridae | reverse complement strand
AAGTTTGCCGGGCCGGAACTTGAACTCTAAGCTTCAATCGCAGTCTTATGTCACCACCCTACCAGGCGCCGTGACAGCCGGTGTTTCAAAAAAGTAGCCAGCGGTTGTGCCTAAACAGAGCGCCTATGCTCAAAAATAACTCGAGAAGGAAGTATCCGAATATTTTGCGGTTTTCACCCTTCGATTCCTCACTTCTGGACCTTTTGAATGATACCAAGTTTGCCGGGCCGGAACTTAAACTCTAAGCTACAATCGCAGTCTTAAGTCACCACCCTACCAGGCGCCGTGACAGGCGGTGTTTCAAAAAAATAGCCAGCGGTTGCGCCTAAACAGGGCGACTATGCTCAAGAATAACTCGAGAAGAAAGTATCCGAATATTTTGCGGTTTTCACCCTTCGATTCCTCACTTCTGGACCTTTCGAATGATACCAAGTTTGCCGGGCCGGAACTTGAACTCTAAGCTACAATCGCAGTCTTAAGTCACCACCCTACCAAGCGCCGTGACAGGCGGTGTTTCAAAAAAATAGCCAGCGGTTGCGCCTAAACAGGGCGACTATGCTCAAGAATAACTCGAGAAGAAAGTATCCGAATATTTTGCGGTTTTCACCCTTCGATTCCTCACTTGTGGACCTTTCGAATGATACCAAGTTTGCCGGGCCGGAACTTGAACTCTAAGCTACAATCGCAGTCTTAAGTGACCCCCCTACCAAGCGACGTGACAGGCGGTGTTTCAAAAAATAGACAGCGGTTGCTCCTAAACAAAGCGCCTATGCT
>NC_049980.1:10416908-10421130 GCF_000003815.2 Branchiostoma floridae | reverse complement strand
CCGAATATTTTGCGGTTTTTACCCTTCGATTTCTCACTTGTGGACCTTTCGAATGATACCAAGTTTGCCGGGCCGAAACTTAAACTCTAAGCTACAATCGCAGTCTTAAGTCACCACCCTACCAGACGCCGTGACAGGCGGTGTTTCAAAAAAATAGCCTGCGGTTGCGCTTAAACAAAGCGCCTATGCTCAAGAATAACTCGAGAAGGAAGTATCCGAATATTTTGCGGTTTTCACCCTTCGATTCCTCACTTCTGGACCTTTCGAATGATACCAAGTTTGCCGGGCCGGAACTTGAACTCTAAGCTACAATCGCAGTCTTAAGTCACCACCCTACCAAGCGCCGTGACAGGCGGTGTTTCAAAAAAGTAGCCAGCGGTTGTGCCTAAACAGAGCGCCTATGCTCACGAATAACTCGAGAAGGAAGTATCCGAATATTTTGCGGTTTTCACCCTTCGATTCCTCACTTGTGGACCTTTTGAATGATACCAAGTTTGCCGGGCCGGAACTTGAACTCTAAGCTACAATCGCAGTCTTAAGTGACCCCCCTACCAAGCGACGTGACAGGCGGTGTTTCAAAAAATAGACAGCGGTTGCTCCTAAACAGAGCGCCTATGCTCAAGAATAACTCGAGAAGGAAGTATCCGAATATTTTGCGGTTTTCACCCTTCGATTCCTCATTTGTGGACCTTTCTTTTGCCGGGCCGGAACTTGAACTCTAAGCTACAATCGCAGTCTTATGTCACCACCCTACCAGGCGCCGTGACAGGCGGTGTTTCAAAAAAATAGCCAGCGGTTTTGCCTAAACAAAGCGCCTATGCTCAAGAATAACTCGAGAAGGAAGTATCCGAATATTTTGCGGTTTTCACCCTTCGATTCCTCATTTGTGGACCTTTCTTTTGCCGGGCCGGAACTTGAACTCTAAGCTACAGTCGCAGTCTTAAGTCACCACCCTAACAGGCGCCGTGACAGCCGGTGTTTCAAAAAAATAGCCAGCGGTTTTGCCTAAACAGAGCGTCTATGCTCAAGAATAACTCGAGAAGGAAGTATCCGAATATTTTGCGGTTTTCACCCTTCGATTCCTCACTTGTGGACCTTTCGAATGATACCAAGTTTGCCGGGCCGGAACTTGACCTCTAAGCTACAATCGCAGTCTTAAGTCACCACCCTACCAGGCGACGTGACAGGCGGTGTTTCAAAAAATAGCCAGCGGTTTTGCCTAAACAGAGCGCCTATGCTCAAGAATAACTCGAGAAGGAAGTATCTGAATATTAGGCGATTTTTCACCCTTCGATTCCTCACTTGTGGACCTTTTGAATGATACCAAGTTTGCCGGGCCGAAACTTAAACTCTAAGCTACAATCGCAGTCTTAAGTCACCACCCTACCAGGCGCCGTGACAGCCGGTGTTTCAAAAAAATAGCCAGCGGTTGCGCCTAAACAGAGCGCCTATGCTCAAGAATAACTCGAGAAGGAAGTATCCGAATATTTTGCGGTTTTCACCCTTCGATTCCTCACTTGTGGACCTTTCGAATGATACCAAGTTTGCCGGGCCGAAACTTAAACTCTAAGCTACAATCGCAGTCTTAAGTCACCAACCTACCAGGCGCCGTGACAGGCGGTGTTTCAAAAAAATAGCCAGCGGTTGCGCTTAAACAAAGCGCCTATGCTCAAGAATAACTCGAGAAGGAAGTATCCGAATATTTTGCAGTTTTCACCCTTCGATTCCTCACCTGTGGACCTTTCGAATGATACCAAGTTTGCCGGGCCGCAACTTGAACTCTAAGCTACAATCGCAGCCTTAAGTCACCACCCTACCAAGCGCGTGACAGTCGGTGTTTCAAAAAAATAGCCAGCGGTTGCGCTTAAACAAAGCGCCTATGCTCAAGAATAACTCGAGAAGGAAGTATCCGAATATTTTGCGGTTTTCACCCTTCGATTCCTCACTTCTGGACCTTTCGAATGATACCAAGTTTGCCGGGCCGGAACTTGAACTCTAAGCTACAATCGCAGTCTTAAGTGACCCCCTACCAAGCGACGTGACAGGCGGTGTTTCAAAAAATAGCCAGCGGTTGCGCCTAAACAGGGCGACTATGCTCAAGAATAACTCGAGAAGGAAGTATCCGAATATTTTGCGGTTTTCACCCTTCGATTCCTCACTTCTGGACCTTTCAAATGATACCAAGTTAGCCGGGCCGGAACTTGAACTCTAAGCTACAATCGCAGTCTTAAGTCACACCCTACCAAGCGCCGTGACAGCCGGTGTTTCAAAAAAGTAGCCAGCGGTTGTGCCTAAACAGAGCGCCTATGCTCAAGAATAACTCGAGAAGGAAGTATCCGAATATTATGCGGTTTTCACCCTTCGATTCCTCACTTGTGGACCTTTTGAATGATACCAAGTTTGCCGGGCCGAAACTTAAACTCTAAGCTACAATCGCAGTCTTAAGTCACCACCCTACCAGGCGCCGTGACAGGCGGTGTTTCAAAAAAATAGCCAGCGGTTTTGCCTAAACAGAGCGTCTATGCTCAAGAATAACTCGAGAAGGAAGTATCCGAATATTTTGCGGTTTTCACCCTTAGATTCCTCATTTCTGGACCTTTCGAATGATACCAAGTTTGCCGGGCCGAAACTTTGACCTCTAAGCTACAATCGCAGTCTTAAGTCACCACCCTACCAGGCGACGTGACAGGCGGTGTTTCAAAAAATAGCCAGCGTTTTTGCCTAAACAGAGCGCCTATGCTCAAGAATAACTCGAGAAGGAAGTATCTGAATATTAGGCGGTTTTCACCCTTCGATTCCTCACTTGTGGACCTTTTGAATGATACCAAGTTTGCCGGGCCGAAACTTAAACTCTAAGCTACAATCGCAGTCTTAAGTCACCACCCTACCAGGCGCCGTGACAGCCGGTGTTTCAAAAAAATAGCCAGCGGTTGCGCCTAAACAGAGCGCCTATGCTCAAGAATAACTCGAGAAGGAAGTATCCGAATATTATGCGGTTTTCACCCTTCGATTGTTCACTTGTGGACCTTTCGAATGATACCAAGTTTGCCGGGCCGAAACTTAAACTCTAAGCTACAATCGCAGTCTTAAGTCACCACCCTACCAGGCGCCGTGACAGGCGGTGTTTCAAAAAAGTAGCCAGCGGTTGCGCCTAAACAGGGCGACTATGCTCAAGAATAACTCGAGAAGGAAGTATCCGAATATTTTGCGGTTTTCACCCTTCGATTCCTCACTTGTGGACCTTTTGAATGATACCAAGTTTGCCGGGCCGGAACTTGAACTCTAAGCTACAATCGCAGTCTTAAGTTACAACCCTACCAAGCGCAGTGACAGGCGGTGTTTAAAAAAAAAAAACAGCCAGTGGTGGCGCCTAAACAGAGCGCCTATGCTCAAGAATAACTCGAGAAGGAAGTATCCGAATATTATGCAGTTTACACCCTTCGATTCCTCACTTGTGGACCTTTCGAATGATACCAAGTTTGTCGGGCCGAAACTTGAACTCTCAGCTACAATCGCAGTCTTAAATCACCAACCTACCAGGCGCCGTGACAGGCGGTGTTTAAAAAAAATAGCCAGCGGTTGCGCTTAAACAAAGCGCCTATGCTCAAGAATAACTCGAGAAGGAAGTATCCGAATATTTTGCAGTTTTCACCCTTCGATTCCTCACCTGTGGACCTTTCGAATGATACCAAGTTTGCCGGGCCGCAACTTGAACTCTAAGCTACAATCGCAGTCTTAAGTCACCACCCTACCAAGCGCCGTGACAGCCGGTGTTTCAAAAAAGTAGCCAGCGGTTGTGCCTAAACAGAGCGCCTATGCTCAAGAATAACTCGAGAAGGAAGTATTCGAATATTTTGCGGTTTTCACCCTTCGATTCCTCACTTCTGGACCTTTCGAATGATACCAAGTTTGCCGGGCCGAAACTTAAACTCTAAGCTACAATCGCAGTCTTAAGTCACCACCCTACCAGGTGCCGTGACAGCCGGTGTTTCAAAAAAATAGCCAGCGGTTTTGCCTAAACAGAGCGCCTATGCTCAAGAATAACTCGAGAAGGAAGTATGCGAATATTATGCAGTTTTCACCCTTCGATTCCTCACTTGTGGACCTTTTGAATGATACCAAGTTTGCCGGGCCGAAACTTAAACTCTAAGCTACAATCGCAGTCTTAAGTCACCACCCTACCAGGCGCCGTGACAGGCGGTGTTTCAAAAAAATAGCCAGC
>NC_049980.1:10415519-10416808 GCF_000003815.2 Branchiostoma floridae | reverse complement strand
CCTTCGATTCCTCACTTGTGGGCCTTTCGAAGGATACCAAGTTTGCCGGGCCGGAACTTGAACTCTAAGCTACAATCGCAGTCTTAAGTCACCACCCTCCCAAGCGCCGTGACAGGCGGTGTTTCAAAAAAATAGCCAGCGGTTGCGCCTAAACAGGGCGACTATGCTCAAGAATAACTCGAGAAGAAAGTATCCGAATATTTTGCGGTTTTCACCCTTCGATTCCTCACTTGTGGACCTTTCGAATGATACCAAGTTTGCCGGGCCGGAACTTGAACTCTAAGCTACAATCGCAGTCTTAAGTGACCCCCCTACCAAGCGACGTGACAGGCGGTGTTTCAAAAAATAGACAGCGGTTGCTCCTAAACAGAGCGCCTATGCTCAAGAATAACTCGAGAAGGAAGTATCCGAATATTTTGCAGTTTTCACCCTTCCATTCCTCACGTCGTGCGGACCTTTCGAATGATACCAAGTTTGCCAGGCCGGAACTTGAACTCTAAGCTACAATCGCAGTCTTAAGTCACCCCCTACCAGGCGACGTGACAGGCGGTGTTTCAAAAAAATAGCCAGCGGTTGCGCTTAAACAAAGCGCCTATGCTCAAGAATAACTCGAGAAGGAGGTATCCGAATATTTTGCGGTTTTTACCCTTCGATTTCTCACTTGTGGACCTTTCGAATGATACCAAGTTTGCCGGGCCGAAACTTAAACTCTAAGCTACAATCGCAGTCTTAAGTCACCACCCTACCAGGCGCCGTGACAGGCGGTGTTTCAAAAAAATAGCCAGCGGTTGCGCTTAAACAGAGCGCCTATGCTCAAGAATAACTCGAGAAGGAAGTATCCGAATATTTTGCGGTTTTCACCCTTCGATTCCTCACTTCTGGACCTTTCGAATGATACCAAGTTTGCCGGGCCGGAACTTGAACTCTAAGCTACAATCGCAGTCTTAAGTCACCACCCTACCAAGCGCCGTGACAGGCGGTGTTTCAAAAAAGTAGCCAGCGGTTGTGCCTAAACAGAGCGCCTATGCTCACGAATAACTCGAGAAGGAAGTATCCGAATATTTTGCGGTTTTCACCCTTCGATTCCTCACTTGTGGACCTTTTGAATGATACCAAGTTTGCCGGGCCGGAACTTGAACTCTAAGCTACAATCGCAGTCTTAAGTGACCCCCCTACCAAGCGACGTGACAGGCGGTGTTTCAAAAAATAGACAGCGGTTGCTCCTAAACAGAGCGCCTATGCTCAAGAATAACTCGAGAAGGAAGTATCCGAATATTTTGCGGTTTCAC
>NC_049980.1:10397726-10405598 GCF_000003815.2 Branchiostoma floridae | reverse complement strand
TTTCAAAAAAAAAAAGACCAGCGGGTTGGGGGCTTTAAACAAGAGGCGCCAAATGGTTCAAGGAATAATTCGGAGAAAGGAAGGTTTCGGAATATTTTTGCGGTTTTCACCCCTTGATTTTATCACTTGGGGGACTTTTCGACTGATACCCAAGTTTGCCGGGGCGGGAACTTGGACTCTAAGCTACAATCGCAGGTCTTAAGTTACAACCCTACCAAGTGCCGTGACAGGCGGTGTTTAAAAAAAACAGCCAGTGGTTGCGCCTAACCAGATCGCCTATGCTAAAGAATAACTCGAGAAGGAAGTATCCGAATATTTTGCGGTTTTCACCCTTCGCTTCCTCACGTATGGACCTTTCGAATGATACCAAGTTTGCCGGGCCGGAACTTGAACTCTAAGCTACAATCGCAGTCTTAAGTCACCCGCCTACCAAGCGACGTGACAGGCGGTGTTTCAAAAAATAGACAGCGGTTACTCCTAAACAGAGCTAGCGCCTATGCTCAAGAATTACTCGAGAAGGAAGTATCCGAATATTTTGCGGTTTTCATCCTTCGATTCCTCACTTGTGGACCTTTCGAATGATATCAAGTTTGCCGGGCCGGAACTTGAACTCTAAGCTACATTCGCAGTTTTAAGTGACCCCCCTACCAAGCGACGTGACAGGCGGTGTTTAAAAAAATAGACAGCGGTTGCTCCTAAACAGAGCGCCTATGCTCAAGAATAACTCGAGAAGGAAGTATTCGAATATTTTGCGGTTTTCACCCTTCGATTTCTCACTCGTTGACCTATCGAATGATACCAAGTTTGCCTGGCCGGAACTTGAACTCTAAGCTACAATCGCAGTCTAAAGTGACCCCCCTACCAAGCGACGTGACAGGCGGTGTTTTAAAAAATAGACAGCTCTTGCGCCTAAACAGAGCGCCTATGCTCAAGAATAACTCGAGAAGGAAGTATCCGAATATTTTGCGGTTTTCACCCTTCGATTCCTCACTTGTGGACCTTTCGAATGATACCAAGTTTGCCGGGCCGGAACTTAAACTCTAAGCTACAATCGCAGTCTTAAGTCACCCCCCTACCAAGCGCCGTGACAGGCGGTGTTTCAAAAAAGTAGCCAGCGGTTGTGCCTAAACAGAGCGCCTATGCTCACGAATAACTCGAGAAGGAAGTATCCGAATATTTTGCGGTTTTCACCCTTCGATTCCTCATTTGTGGACCTTTCGAATGATACCAAGTTTGCCGGGCCGGAACTTGAACTCTAAGCTACAATCGCAGTCTTAAGTCACCACCCTACCAGGCGCCGTGACAGGCGGTGTTTCAAAAAAATAGCCAGCGGTTGCGCTTAAACAAAGCGCCTATGCTCAAGAATAACTCGAGAAGGAGGTATCCGAATATTTTGCGGTTTTTACCCTTCGATTTCTCACTTGTGGACCTTTCGAATGATACCAAGTTTGCCGGGCCGAAACTTAAACTCTAAGCTACAATCGCAGTCTTAAGTCACCACCCTACCAGACGCCGTGACAGGCGGTGTTTCAAAAAAATAGACAGCGGTTGCTCCTTAACAGAGCGCCTATGCTCAAGAATAACTCGAGAAGGAAGTATCCGAATATTTTGCGGTTTTCACCCTTCGATTCCTCATTTGTGGACCTTTCTTTTGCCGGGCCGGAACTTGAACTCTAAGCTACAATCGCAGTCTTATGTCACCACCCTACCAGGCGCCGTGACAGGCGGTGTTTCAAAAAAATAGCCAGCGGTTTTGCCTAAACAATGCGCCTATGCTCAAGAATAACTCGAGAAGGAAGTATCCGAATATTTTGCGGTTTTCACCCTTCGATTCCTCATTTGTGGACCTTTTTTTTGCCGGGCCGGAACTTGAACTCTAAGCTACAATCGCAGTCTTAAGTCACCACCCTACCAGGTGCCGTGACAGCCGGTGTTTCAAAAAAATAGCCAGCGGTTTTGCCTAAACAGAGCGCCTATGCTCAAGAATAACTCGAGAAGGAAGTATCCGAATATTTTGCAGTTTTCACCCTTCCATTCCTCACGTGCGGACCTTTCGAATGATACCAAGTTTGCCAGGCCGCAACTTGAACTCTCAGCTACAATCACAGCCTTAAGTTACCACCCTACCAAGCGCCGTGACAGCCGGTGTTTCAAAAAAATAGCCAGCGGTTGCGCCTAAACAGGGCGACTATGCTCAAGAATAACTCGAGAAGGAAGTATCCGAATATTTTGCGGTTTTCACCCTTCGATTTCTCACTTCTGGACCTTTCGAATGATACCAAGTTTGCCGGGCCGGAACTTGAACTCTAAGCTACAATCGCAGTCTTAAGTCACCACCCTACCAGGCGCCGTGACAGGTGGTGTTTCAAAAAAATAGCCAGCGGTTGCGCTTAAACAAAGCGCCTATGCTCAAGAATAACTCGAGAAGGAAGTATCCGAATATTTTGCGGTTTTCGCCCTTCGATTTCTCACTTGTGGACCTTTCGAATGATACCAAGTTTGCCGGGCCGGAACTTGAACTCTAAGCTACAGTCGCAGTCTTAAGTCACCACCCTAACAGGCGCCGTGACAGGCGGTGTTTCAAAAAAATAGCCAGCGGTTTTGCCTAAACAGAGCGTCTATGCTCAAGAATAACTCGAGAAGGAAGTATCCGAATATTTTGCGGTTTTCACCCTTCGATTTCTCACTTGTGGACCTTTCGAATGATACCAAGTTTGCCGGGCCGGAACTTGAACTCTAAGCTACAATCGCAGTCTTAAGAGCAAATGTCTGTAAGGATCAAGCAATGGTGGCAAAGGTCAAAAAATCGATTTGGCTCATATTTTGCACAGTGATAGTACTTGGTCCACAACCCCTCAAAATAGCTTTCTTTTAGATCAAAACTCCTTGTTGCCATGGTAACGGGCCAACAAAGTTTTCTGGCCATTTTCCCCAATTTCCGCATCTCAAAAACACGGAAATCGGCATACTTTACGGCATTGCCACTCCAACACCTTTTATTGTATCGTCAAAACAAAACAAGATCTGAATAGACCAACATTTTGGCTTTTTAGAAATTGTTGTGAAATTTCCAACGAGATAAAATTGAGTTCTTGGGCAGCATCAAAACAATACAATATTTCAAGCTTCAAAATAACGTAATTTTTGGCCCAACTTTGTAACGCCATAAGTGCCGAGCTGGTAATTTTTAAAACATGAAACTTGTACCCTGTATAGATGATTGATATATCTATCAAATGCATTGTTGCAAAGTTTGGGGTCTTGTTTGGTTGTCACGTGGTCGTCCTCAAAAGTAGGCCAGTTTTTGCGTTTGACGAAAATTGTGAATTTTAGCCATGTTCAAAGTACTACATGTGACAAAATAAAACAGAAATCTAACTCAACTTCTTGTCAAAGAGAGATCTATGTATTGTCTATTTAATAAATGCTTGAAGAGTTTTAGATCGTGACGTTTAGTCACGTGGTTGTCCCTGGAAGTAGGCCACTTTTTTCTGCGTTTGGCAAAATTTTGCATTCTAGGCATGTTCAAAGGCTTTTCTGTGACAAAGTGAATTTGAATTCTGATTCAACTTCTTGTCAAAGGGAAACCTAGGTATTGCCTATCTAATAAATGATTTCAGAGTTTTGTGTCATAAAATGTAGTCCCGTGGTTGTCCCTGAAAGCAGGTCATTTTTTGCATTTGGCGAAAATTGTGAATTTTAGCCATGTTCAAAGTACTCTACATGTAAAAAGAAGTCTAACTCAACTTCTTATCAAAGGTTAATGTAGACAACGCCTATATGATAAATGTTTGTAGAGTTTCAGATTGTGACATTTAATCACGTGGTTGTCCCTGAAAGTAGGTCACTTTAGATGGAAATTGTAAACTTTAGCTGCATCCAAAGTACAATGCTTAGCAAAGTGGAATAGAATTATGATTAAACTTTTTGTCAAATGTAGCTGTAGGTATTGGCTGTCAAACAATTAATTGTAAAGGTTTGGATCTTGGCGTTGGTTGTCCTCATTGGTTGGTTGGCGTTAGTTGTCCCCATTTTCAGATGTTTATGTTTTACTCCTAGAATTAAAGAGAGCGTTTTTACCTTCGCCCAAAAGGTATGTTTTGGGTAGCGTTTGTATGTATGTTTGTAGAAGACCAGAATAACTCAAGAACGCCTAAATGGATTGTATTGATATTCGGTATGTGGGTATGAGACTTGGAAACGAATAGATTTTGGGCCGCCTAGCGGCCTGTTAAGGTACTGCAAAGGAATTTCCGGGTTTGATATGTCGAGTTCTGAACATGCTGCGGCTATGATTTTTTAGTGGTAGACAGGTCTTGATGCCGAGAGTAAGTGGTGTAGGTTTATGCCTCCTAGCGGCTTGTTTTGAAACTGCAGGACAGGTTTAATGTAGGACTTTGAAAGAGAATAACTCAAGCTTTGAAAGAGAATAACTCAAGAAGGGGTTAACGGATTGTCATGATTTTTGGTATGTAGATAGCTTAAGAGATGCTTTATATAAATACATATTTACTTTACAAATCGGAATCTAATTTACATAAATAATTAGGAAAACAATTAAACACGCCCAGTTCCATTATAGGACCATTAGAAAGTGGCAAATGTAACTGAAATAGGAAAGAATATTGATCAATACATATCATGCAAAATAAAGACCCAATTTGCATAATTGATTAGAAAATGCTCCGATGTCATTGTTGTAAATGACGGGAACTTCTTACTGGTAGCATTTGGAAGTTATGTTCAGGTGAACATTATTGTTGAACATTAGTTATGCAAATGAGGTCCTTACTTGCATAAATTATTACAAAATGCGATGAAAATCTTTTTAACATAGATTGTTTACATCTGTTATTCGGTGGAGGAGATAAAAAAGTAATAGAATCTATACAAATGAAAATCTTATTTGCATAATTAATGACCAAAACAATTAATACAGTAGTTGTAAAGGGTAGAATTATTTGGCGAATGTATGGGGTCGTGGAACTCTAGTATATATTATCTATTTGGTTTTGAGAGATCTGAAACGTTATAAAATGTACTTGAAGTGTTCTTATTCAGGCTTAGAGAAATTATGTTAGAAGACTCTGATACTTTGGAGCAGATGACTTTTGGAAAGTTTGTTTTTGCTAACATTTTACAATGTGCAAATTTCAAACGTTTTTAAACGTTAAAACGATGTCAATGAGTATTGGATTGGCACTACAATGACTGATACTGAATTGAATACAGTGTTTGATCAAAGATTAGTGTTGCATGGCCTCTGTGTCTTTTAAAATAGTGATATGCAATACATAATATGAAATATTGTTTCAGCTACGTTCTGTAATGCGTATCTAAAGGGACGCTCACTAGAATTCATTTGATAGATCTAGATATGGCCTACTTTCAGGGACAACTATGTGACTAAAAATCACTTCTTGAAACTCTTCAAGCATTTATTAGTTAGGCGATACATAGATCTTTCTTTCTTTGACGAGAAGTTGAATCAGTATTCTAATTTGCTTTGTCATGTAGAGTACTTGGTTAGAATGGTAAAATGGCTAGAATTCACAATTTTCGCCAAATGCAAAAATTGACCTACTTTCAGTGACAACCACGTGACTGCATTTCATGACTCAAAACTCTGCAATCATTTATTAGATAGGCAATACCTAGGTTTCTCTTTGAAAGAAGTTGAATCAGAATTTGAATTCAATTTGTCACAGAAAACACTTTGAACATGGCTAAAATTCACAATTTTCGCCAAATGCAAAAAAAGTGACCTACTTTCAGGGACAACCACGGGACTACATTTTATGACACAAAACTCTGAAATCATTTATTAGATAGGCAATACCTAGGTTTCCCTTTGACAAGAAGTTGAATCAGAATTCAAATTCACTTTGTCACAGAAAAGCCTTTGAACATGCCTAGAATTCAAAATTTTGCCAAACGCAAAAAAAATGGCCTACTTCCAGGGACAACCACGTGACTAAACGTCACGATCTAAAACTCTTCAAGCATTTATTAAATAGACAATACATAGATCTCTCTTTGACAAGAAGTTGAGTTAGAATTCTGTTTTATTTTGTCACATGTAGTACTTTGAACAAGGCTAAAATTCACAATTTTCGTCAAACGCAAAAACTGGCCTACTTTTGAGGACGACCACGTGACAACCAAACAAGACCCCAAACTTTGCAACAATGCATTTGATAGATATATCAATCATCTATACAGGGTACAAGTTTCAAGTCAAAAAAATTACCAGCTCGGCACTTATGTCGTTACAAAGTTGGGCCAAAAATTACGTTATTTTGAAGCTTGAAACATTGTATTGTTTTGATGCTGCCCAAGAACTCAATTTTATCTCGTTGGAAATTTCACAACAATTTCTAAAAAGCCAAAATGTTGGTCTATTCAGATCTTGTTTTGTTTTGACGATACAATAAAAGGTGTTGGAGTGACAATGCCGTAAAGTATGCCGATTTCCGTGTTTTTGAGATGCGGAAATTGGGGAAAATGGCCAGAAAACTTTGTTGGCCCGTTACTATGGCAACAAGGAGTTTTGATCTAAAAGAAAGCTATTTTGAGGGGTTGTGGACCAAGTACTATCATTGTGCAAAATATGAGCCAAATCGATTTTTTTACCTTTGCCACCATTGTTTGATCCTTACAGACATCTGCTCTTAAGTCACCACCCTACCAAGCGCCGTGACAGCCGGTGTTTCATAAAAGTAGCCAGCGGTTGTGCCTAAACAGAGCGCCTATGCTCAAGAATAACTCGAGAAGGAAGTATCCGAATATTATGCAGTTTTCACCCTTCAATTCCTCACTTGTGGACCTTTCGAATGATACCAAGTTTGCCGGGCCGAAACTTAAACTCTAAGCTACAATCGCAGTCTTAAGTCACCACCCTACCAGGTGCCGTGACAGCCGGTGTTTCAAAAAAATAGCCAGCGGTTTTGCCTAAACAGAGCGCCTATGCTCAAGAATAACTCGAGAAGGAAGTATGCGAATATTATGCAGTTTTCACCCTTCGATTCCTCACTTGTGGACCTTTTGAATGATACCAAGTTTGCCGGGCCGAAACTTAAACTCTAAGCTACAATCGCAGTCTTAAGTCACCACCCTACCAGGCGCCGTGACAGGCGGTGTTTCAAAAAAATAGCCAGCGGTTTGCCTAAACAGAGCGCCTATGCTCAAGAATAACTCGAGAAGGAAGTATCCCAATATTTTGCCGGTTTTCACCCTTTCGATTACTCCACTTGTGGACCCTTCCGAATGATACCCAAGTTTGCCCGGGCCGGAACCTTAAACTTCTAAGCTACCAATCGGCAGTCTTAAGTCACCACCCTACCAGGCGACGTGACAGGCGGTGTTTCAAAAAATAGCCAGCGGTTTTGCCTAAACAGAGCGCCTATGCTCAAGAATAACTCGAGAAGGAAGTATCTGAATATTAGGCGATTTTTCACCCTTCGATTCCTCACTTGTGGACCTTTTGAATGATACCAAGTTTGCCGGGCCGAAACTTAAACTCTAAGCTACAATCGCAGTCTTAAGTCACCACCCTACCAGGCGCCGTGACAGCCGGTGTTTCAAAAAAATAGCCAGCGGTTGCGCCTAAACAGAGCGCCTATGCTCAAGAATAACTCGAGAAGGAAGTATCCGAATATTTTGCGGTTTTCACCCTTCGATTCCTCACTTGTGGACCTTTCGAATGATACCAAGTTTGCCGGGCCGAAACTTAAACTCTAAGCTACAATCGCAGTCTTAAGTCACCACCCTAAAAGGCGCCGTGACAGCCGGTGTTTCAAAAAAGTAGCCAGCGGTTGCGCCTAAACAGGGCGACTATGCTCAAAAATAACTCGAGAAGGAAGTATCCGAATA
>NC_049980.1:10291423-10397383 GCF_000003815.2 Branchiostoma floridae | reverse complement strand
ACAGGCGGTGTTTCAAAAAAATAGCCAGCGGTTGCGCTTAAACAAAGCGCCTATGCTCAAGAATAACTCGAGAAGGAAGTATCCGAATATTTTGCAGTTTTCACCCTTCGATTCCTCACCTGTGGACCTTTCGAATGATACCAAGTTTGCCGGGCCGCAACTTGAACTCTAAGCTACAATCGCAGCCTTAAGTCACCACCCTACCAAGCGCGTGACAGTCGGTGTTTCAAAAAAATAGCCAGCGGTTGCGCTTAAACAAAGCGCCTATGCTCAAGAATAACTCGAGAAGGAAGTATCCGAATATTTTGCGGTTTTCACCCTTCGATTCCTCACTTCTGGACCTTTCGAATGATACCAAGTTTGCCGGGCCGGAACTTGAACTCTAAGCTACAATCGCAGTCTTAAGTGACCCCCTACCAAGCGACGTGACAGGCGGTGTTTCAAAAAATAGCCAGCGGTTGCGCCTAAACAGGGCGACTATGCTCAAGAATAACTCGAGAAGGAAGTATCCGAATATTTTGCGGTTTTCACCCTTCGATTCCTCACTTCTGGACCTTTCAAATGATACCAAGTTAGCCGGGCCGGAACTTGAACTCTAAGCTACAATCGCAGTCTTAAGTCACCACCCTACCAAGCGCCGTGACAGCCGGTGTTTCAAAAAAGTAGCCAGCGGTTGTGCCAAACAGAGCGCCTATGCTCAAGAATAACTCGAGAAGGAAGTATCCGAATATTATGCGGTTTTCACCCTTCGATTCCTCACTTTTGGACCTTTTGAATGATACCAAGTTTGCCGGGCCGAAACTTAAACTCTAAGCTACAATCGCAGTCTTAAGTCACCACCCTACCAGGCGCCGTGACAGGCGGTGTTTCAAAAAAATAGCCAGCGGTTTTGCCTAAACAGAGCGTCTATGCTCAAGAATAACTCGAGAAGGAAGTATCCGAATATTTTGCGGTTTTCACCCTTCGATTCCTCACTTGTGGACCTTTCGAATGATACCAAGTTTGCCGGGCCGAAACTTAAACTCTAAGCTACAATCGCAGTCTTAAGTCACCACCCTAAAAGGCGCCGTGACAGCCGGTGTTTCAAAAAAGTAGCCAGCGGTTGCGCCTAAACAGGGCGACTATGCTCAAAAATAACTCGAGAAGGAAGTATCCGAATATTTTGCGGTTTTCACCCTTCGATTCCTCACTTGTGGACCTTTTGAATGATACCAAGTTTGCCGGGCCGGAACTTGAACTCTAAGCTACAATCGCAGTCTTAAGTTACAACCCTACCAAGCGCAGTGACAGGCGGTGTTTAAAAAAAAAACAGCCAGTGGTGGTGCCTAAACAGAGCGTCTATGCTCAAGAATAACTCGAGAAGGAAGTATCCGAATATTATGCAGTTTACACCCTTCGATTCCTCACTTGTGGACCTTTCGAATGATACCAAGTTTGCCGGGCCGAAACTTAAACTCTAAGCTACAATCGCAGTCTTAAGTCACCACCCTACCAGGCGCCGTGACAGCCGGTGTTTCAAAAAAATAGCCAGCGGTTGCGCTTAAACAAAGCGCCTATGCTCAAGAATAACTCGAGAAGGAAGTATCCGAATATTTTGCAGTTTTCACCCTTCCATTCCTCACGTGCGGACCTTTCGAATGATACCAAGTTTGCCAGGCCGCAACTTGAACTCTCAGCTACAATCACAGCCTTAAGTCACCACCCTACCAAGCGCCTAGACAGCCGGTGTTTCAAAAAAAGAGCCAGCGGTTGCGCCTAAACAGGGCGACTATGCTCAAGAATAACTCGAGAAGGAAGTATCCGAATATTTTGCGGTTTTCACCCTTCGATTCCTCACTTCTGGACCTTTCGAATGATACCAAGTTTGCCGGGCCGGAACTTGAACTCTAAGCTACAATCGCAGTCTTAAGTCACCACCCTACCAGGCGCCGTGACAGGTGGTGTTTCAAAAAAACAGCCAGCGGTTGCGCTTAAACAAAGCGCCTATGCTCAAGAATAACTCGAGAAGGAAGTATCCGAATATTTTGCAATTTTCACCATTCGATTTCTCACTTCTGGACCTTTCGAATGATACCAAGTTTGCCGGGCCGGAACTTGAACTCTAAGCTACAATCGCAGTCTTAAGTCACCACCCTACCAGGCGCCGTGACAGGTGGTGTTTCAAAAAAACAGCCAGCGGTTGCGCTTAAACAAAGCGCCTATGCTCACGAATAACTCGAGAAGGAAGTATCCGAATATTTTGCGGTTTTCACCATTCGATTTCTCACTTCTGGACCTTTCGAATGATACCAAGTTTGCCGAGCCGGAACTTGAACTCTAAGCTACAATCGCAGTCTTAAGTGACCCCCCTACCAAGCGACGTGACAGGCGGTGTTTCAAAAAATAGACAGCGGTTGCGCTTAAACAAAGCGCCTATGCTCAAGAATAACTCGAGAAGGAAGTATCCGAATATTTTGCGGTTTTCACCCTTCGATTTCTCACTTGTGGACCTTTCGAATGATACCAAGTTTGCCGGGCCGGAACTTGAACTCTAAGCTACAGTCGCAGTCTTAAGTCACCACCCTAACAGGCGCCGTGACAGCCGGTGTTTCAAAAAAATAGCCAGCGGTTTTGCCTAAACAGAGCGTCTATGCTCAAGAATAACTCGAGAAGGAAGTATCCGAATATTTTGCGGTTTTCACCCTTCGATTTCTCACTTGTGGACCTTTCGAATGATACCAAGTTTGCCGGGCCGGAACTTGAACTCTAAGCTACAATCGCAGTCTTAAGTCACCACCCTACCAAGCGCCGTGACAGCCGGTGTTTAAAAAAAGTAGCCAGCGGTTGTGCCTAAACAGAGCGCCTATGCTCAAGAATAACTCGAGAAGGAAGTATCCGAATATTATGCAGTTTTCACCCTTCAATTCCTCACTTGTGGACCTTTCGAATGATACCAAGTTTGCCGGGCCGAAACTTAAACTCTAAGCTACAATCGCCGTCTTAAGTCACCACCCTACCAGGTGCCGTGACAGCCGGTGTTTCAAAAAAATAGCCAGCGGTTTTGCCTAAACAGAGCGCCTATGCTCAAGAATAACTCGAGAAGGAAGTATCCGAATATTATGCAGTTTTCACCCTTCGATTCCTCACTTGTGGACCTTTTGAATGATACCAAGTTTGCCGGGCCGGAACTTGAACTCTAAGCTACAATCGCAGTCTTAAGTTACAACCCTACCAAGCGCAGTGACAGGCGGTGTTTAAAAAAAAAAACAGCCAGTGGTGGCGCCTAAACAGAGCGCCTATGCTCAAGAATAACTCGAGAAGGAAGTATCCGAATATTTTGCGGTTTTCACCCTTCGATTCCTCATTTCTGGACCTTTCGAATGATACCAAGTTTGCCGGGCCGAAACTTGAACTCTCAGCTACAATCGCAGTCTTAAATCACCAACCTACCAGGCGCCGTGACAGGCGGTGTTTCAAAAAAATAGCCAGCGGTTGCGCTTAAACAAAGCGCCTATGCTCAAGAATAACTCGAGAAGGAAGTATCCGAATATTTTGCAGTTTTCACCCTTCGATTCCTCACCTGTGGACCTTTCGAATGATACCAAGTTTGCCGGGCCGCAACTTGAACTCTAAGCTACAATCGCAGCCTTAAGTCACCACCCTACCAAGCGCGTGACAGTCGGTGTTTCAAAAAAATAGCCAGCGGTTGCGCTTAAACAAAGCGCCTATGCTCAAGAATAACTCGAGAAGGAAGTATCCGAATATTTTGCGGTTTTCACCCTTCGATTCCTCACTTCTGGACCTTTCGAATGATACCAAGTTTGCCGGGCCGGAACTTGAACTCTAAGCTACAATCGCAGTCTTAAGTGACCCCCTACCAAGCGACGTGACAGGCGGTGTTTCAAAAAATAGCCAGCGGTTGCGCCTAAACAGGGCGACTATGCTCAAGAATAACTCGAGAAGGAAGTATCCGAATATTTTGCGGTTTTCACCCTTCGATTCCTCACTTCTGGACCTTTCGAATGATACCAAGTTAGCCGGGCCGGAACTTGAACTCTAAGCTACAATCGCAGTCTTAAGTCACCACCCTACCAGGCGCCGTGACAGCCGGTGTTTCAAAAAAGTAGCCAGCGGTTGTGCCTAAACAGAGCGCCTATGCTCAAGAATAACTCGAGAAGGAAGTATCCGAATATTATGCGGTTTTCACCCTTCGATTCCTCACTTGTGGACCTTTTGAATGATACCAAGTTTGCCGGGCCGAAACTTAAACTCTAAGCTACAATCGCAGTCTTAAGTCACCACCCTACCAGGCGCCGTGACAGGCGGTGTTTCAAAAAAATAGCCAGCGGTTGCGCTTAAACAAAGCGCCTATGCTCAAGAATAACTCGAGAAGGAAGTATCCGAATATTGTGCGGTTTTCACCCTTAGATTCCTCACTTGTGGACCTTTCGAATGATACCAAGTTTGCCGGGCCGGAACTTGAACTCTAAGCTACAATCGCAGTCTTAAGTCACCACCCTACCAAGCGCCGTGACAGGCGGTGTTTAAAAAAAATAGCCAGTGGTGGCCCCTAAACAGAGTGCCTATGCTCACGAATAACTCGAGAAGGAAGTATCCGAATATTTTGCGGTTTTCACCCTTCGATTCCTCACTTCTGGACCTTTCGAATGATACCAAGTTTGCCCGCTCGTTTTCCCAGAAAAAACACTTTAAATGACCCCCAGCGGAGGTCAATATACTGCAGTCGACAGACGGAAGTAGCGGGAATAGGATTCGTCCGCGAAATTCTACTTGGCTTAACAATGTAACCCAAATTATACAGTTATAAAAAATTCTAAAAAACTATTCCTCTAGTATCCACCACAGTTTCCGACTCGCTGACGTGCACAGAAAAATTTTATGGCCTTTCAAGGACTGCGACGCAGTATTTTGTTCCCGATCTACTTTTGACCACGCGGTCGCCCCTAAATACTGTGTTATGCGTTAAACATCATGAATCACAATGTCAAGAATGATTTCTGAGTTATAAGACTGATTGTTATGACTTAGATCCCCCATTTGGAATATTTTTAGGAGGAACTATTCTAGCAGAAGTTGGTGTGGAAAATCGTGACCTTTTCCTTTCACCGTTTTTTTTCGATCGGCCTTCCCACCGGTGGTGGGAAAAAACAGATGAAAGGAAAACGTCACGGATTTTCCCACCAACCTCTACTTGGAGAGTAAGGAGAAACCAGTTTTCACTGGCGGACCAAACACTTGAGATGGGCTGTGAGAATTGGTCCTCCTGAAAATCTGACTGGAATTTGGGTGAACTTGAAAATATTTCCCTATGATGTAACATATATAGTGTATTTAATCTTTATAAGGTAAACCAGAAAGTTAATTATCTGAAGCACCGTTAAATGTAGATATCTGAATACAGATAACGTTAGATAGCTAACGTATTATTATCTCAGCTTTATTTCAGGACTTGGTCCATATCAAAGGAAAACAATAAATGTGAAAACACAAGACAAGAATATAAATACCGAAACGTATACAGTAAATGTAGAGTTGGATTAGCCAGTGTGTTTGAGGATAATGCTGTTTTAATGTCTCCAGAATGTGTTGTGATTGAACGTATCTGAATAGAATAACCGGATGAGGTGTGAATTTTCTTCTCCTAGCTTCAAAAGCATCTGCTCCATAAAACAAACATTTAGCACTTGCACTCGTTGTATAACCGAACAAAATCATGCAGGCACTGTTGTAAGCTACTCGTGGTTTGCGAATAGCGCCCAAGCTACGTTGCATATTGTGACCACAATTGGACGCAACTATACATCGCCAGAACAATGTGTACATGACACGCTTCATGCCTTCATCAAATAGAGACGAACTGGTATTTTTGTCAACAGAGAAACAGTCTGGAAATGTATGTAAAAATTCATCTAGGCGCCGTAAAAGCAATCTTTCGAGCACTCAACAGATCGGATAACAGATCGGAGTGGAAACCCCTATCGGGCTGTAGCTGTCTCTGTTAGTGATATTGTGATTTTTTTTTCGTAATGATTGTAATGAGATTCAATGATAAGTAGCCTAAATTTTTAATTGAAACAAAATCGTATCGGAGCACAGCTGAAAAACAACAATGACGATAATACAGTCAGCCGGGGACCTGCATACTTCAGGTGCTCCGCTATAACGTAATCAGCATCACATACCGCTTTACCATTCGTCAGCACATTAATTACGTCACATACTTCATCAACGGAAACGAACTTTCCAGCTTGTCAGGAACACCTGACTGAACTGTATATAACGAACGTTATTATCAACGTTAACGTCACAATAAGTTAGGAGATAATACTATTGATATCTAACAAATTGCAACGAGGAAACCACCCACCTCAGACGTTTGTGTAGCACCAGGCGGCCTGTGTTGTCCTATCATGTCATTCATGAAGATTCTTCTTCAAATTTCCCTTGAAATGACGAAAATCCTGGTGACGGTATTACGAGCCCTTTTGACAATAAAGTCAACCAGATATATCTTAGAAGTCCACAACAGGTGCCGCCTTCCTCGACTGCAAGTGATATCCACGTATATGAAGCCACTACAGTGGGAGAGCAAAAATGCGATTCTCAATAGTACCCGACGTCTTTTTGTTTTGGTCGGACCACCATCTTGGATGCCCCGGCATCTCGTACTCAGGACACTGTGAGGTAATCCAAACTGGACAAAAAAGAAAGGGGCAAACTAATTTATCTTGGTTCCAATTCTTCGATAATCAACCGATTCTTTGTCTAGCAGACACAGGAATCTTTTAAAACATGTTTGCGAAATGGTTGAGGAGCGATACGACGATTTTCACGGCCCTGCTAAGATATTTACTCCGCCGTGAAAATTGGTTCCCCCCAACAATCTTCCAAATGGACTAATCTAATGTAATGACAATGAGTTTTATTACTTCGGTGATCATGTCAGTCTTGGCGTTAATTTCAATATGTTTCAGAAGTGGTTACGGAACGATATTGGATCTCAAAAATAACACAGCGACATGTACAAGCTGAACATTATCTATGTATCAAACCTACTTAAAAATGATGTGCAGTTTTCCTTTTACGTGTATATATGATAACTTGTTAAATTCGTTTTGAATTTCATCTCATCGATTTCAAGACTTGTCTTCATATGTGCAAGCATTCGAAGTATATATACACACTTTACTTATATAACTTTCACTTGTTTCTTTCAATATGTATCTTATGCCACAGCAAGTAAATTTTATGGATGACATATTGATTAATTTTCGCTTGGTTTCAGAAAAAATATCATTTTTCCTCTTCGGGGATGGTCAGATAGACCAAAATAGCCTAATAATTATACTTGTAACGTTAGAAGTGACACTAGGGACCTCGAGGTAGCCATAACTATAGTTGCAGAAGTGAAAATTGTTGGATAGTTGGAAGCCATGAATGTAGTTGCCAACTTAGCAAGTGATACCAGTGTGGCACACTAGCATCACTTTTACTACACTAGTTCACTTCTTTAATACAGGAATGGATATCTTGTTAGTTGTGATGCAACGTTTTGTCACTTCAAATCTTGTTACGACATTTATGGTGTCTATTTTAAAAGTGTAGTCATCTTGGTTTTTACACATCTTGTTTTTTTTCGTCCCGTTGCACGAAAGTATTTTCACTCCAGACTTGATTGGTATTGAAGGTCATGGCCTTCAATTCTATACTTGTGAGATCGCGTGACGTAATCGGTGCTCAGTTCATTGGGCTCAGATCCAAGAGGTCACGAGTTCGAACCCTGCCATGCTAACAATCTTGTGCCCTTGGGACTTTCCGTCCCTCGGATAGGATGTTAAATGGAGGTCCCGTGTTTGGAGAGAGCCACACCCCAAGTAGTAGTATGTAAAAGAACCCGACCATGCAATTGCTGCATTTCATTTGATCATGGTATGGTTGTAACATTAACATTTACTGCAATTCTTAAGTCTTTGAGGTGGTTGCACCACTTGAATACGACTTTTATTAGGAACTAGCGGTGGTTCCATTGCTGTACAGTATGTGATCACTGACAACCACCGTGAACACTCAATTTCCTCTCTAACGCAAAATTGAATCACCACATGTACCATTTCATAAAGACTGGTAAATCGACAAGTGCAAGTGAGAATTTAAAAAAAAATGAAAGGAAACCTTATAGAGTTGGCTTATGGATGTGAAGAAATCAACAATGTGTTAATTTCTGATTGTTGCTAAGTATTTTCATGTGTAGCAATAAAATTCATGACAAATCATCGCAATTAAATCTTTAATAATGTCTATATTCTTGCTCCAATGATTATCTAGTAGCAACACATGCCAAACATGACCACTGTACCTCACTATTTACCAAAATGTATCTCTCATTATTTTTCACAGAAATATACAAGTACCAATTTTTATGTACAGTGAAGGATCTGCCCTTGGTGCTGAAGGGACTTCCTACAACAGACCATGGGTTTTTTTCTCAGTTATTTAACAGCTTGATAACCCACCAATCAATAGAGCCGGCAACTGATAGTGTAAATAAATACAGGCAATGTCACATACAATACCACTTCTTTTTCTGGTCCTCTAGATAACACCATTGACACTGGGATGTGAATCATGTTAAGACGACAATTTCAGACATTTTTAGAATATATGTGATAATGAATTATGTCATAGATAACTGAAAAACTGAAATGAACTAGAATTTTATTGAAACAGCAGATTTATGACAGCACTATGAAAAATGACTTACATCGGGCATGAATAATTATAAAACTATACACCAGAAATCCTTGATGCTGTGGTAGTAGAAAGTCAATGAAGCCCTCCCTCACCAGGCTCTAACAACAGGTATCTTTTCAACCTAGGTGCCACTGACAGCTCCGAGATGACCCTCTCACATCGTGCCCCTAGAAGTGTACGGACCACAGTCCTGCACGTATGCTGTAGAGTAGGCGGGGACTTTCCCAACCCGAACACGGCCTCGTAGAAACTCTGGTTCTCCTCAAACACATCCCTTGGGAGCACCTTCTTCCACTTACTGTCTGCTTCCAAGGTGCCATAACAGTTCAGGAGGACTTCGATGCTAGGAATGGCTCTCCCGCACAGCTCAAACACCTTGAAGAGAGTCTTCGGATTGACCGGCCAGGCGCCATTGTTCAGGAGCAGCTGTACGCACACTTCCGGTCTCCCGGCTTCTCTTCGGTACATGGTGGACTCCAGCGCGTGACAGATCGGCGTCTTGCCGTACCAGTCTCTGGAGTTGAGCTCTGATCCACTTTCGATCAGAAGTCTGACAATGTTGTGATCCCCCCTGCGGCAGATGGTGTGCAGCGGCGTCAGATGGTCGTTGTCTGTCTCCTGCAGATCCGCACCTCCCTTGATCAAGTTTGCCACCGTGTCGTAAAACTTCCTCTCGCCCGTCGTGAAATAGCACGCGACCGTCATGGGGGTCTCCTTCTCCGTATCCTTCAGGTTTGGGTCCGCACCGCGACTACACAGCAGCTCAACCAGGTCGGCATAGCCCAGCTCGGCCGCGATGTGGAGGGCGGTGCTACTGTTCTTGTCCTCGGTACGCGCATTCGGATTGGCTCCGTGCTCCAGCAGTGCTCGGGCACACCCCAGGTAGTCACCCTTCTTGCACAGGTGTATAGGATACAGCCCACTCTTGTTGTAGTACTCTACGTCAGCTCCATACTCTACCAACAGCTTGGCACACTGCGCATGTCCGTTCTCACACGCGGAGGAAAGGGGCGTCGTCCATTCTTTTGGTGCAAAGTCGACCTCTGCACCCTGGGCCAGGAGGTACTCTACGATGTCGCTGTGCCCGTTTGTTGCGGCGAGCTGCAGGGGTGTGGTGATCTCTCGGGCTGAGGTCACCGAGTAGAAACCTGTGGGAGGTACAAAGAGACATGAACATTAAGGATCTGGTACTTAAGTGTCTGCTCCAATTTTAAGATTCTTTCATGTTTCAACTATGATGAGACATCTTTAAACTGACACCATGGCCATTCTATATAGTTTAATTTCAAACTTGTCACATGTGTTTAGCCAGATAAAGGTACTAGTGGGACATGCAAATGTATTAGTCATTTATCAATTGGTGATGAAATGTAAACATAGAATCCTCCCCAAGGAAAATACCTTCAGTTTCACATAGACAATACTGGTAACATTAGGCAAATGTCAGGATTCAGACAGTTCTCCCAACAGATATCCAATGGACCAACTTGAATTCAGACCCATTGTACTTCCAGATACAAAGATGTTAATGCAACATGCACAGAATTTACAGACATTACATTTTTTCTTCAATTCCTACAATTGGGAATATAGTTACTAGTATTTGAAGTACATATGGAATCCATAATGGATGTAAGACTGAGAAAACAGGAAGATGACCACTGGTGGTCCTATGACAGGGCCACCCCACATATGTTTCTGATAAGGCTTCAATAAAGGGACAGACCCTAGTCTGTCCACATCTCAGTTCTGACCAGGCAAGTACAGAGTGTGTGTCTCATACTTTGCTCCCCTACACTAGTAGTAGATTAACAGGCTCGCACCTATAGCGTCGCCAAAAAAGGCCCCTACTTCCAAATTTAGAGGTGGGAGGGGGGCAGCACACCAAAATAATAACACGTCACCTAGTTCACATAAAACTAGTATTTCCAAGCATGACAGCTCACCGTATTTGAACAAGAAGAGTTATACGTTTATAAAATACATTAATCGCCTACAGTATGACTTCCAATTACCTCTTTCAACTGCCCTTTCGATGTACTGCTCAAACGTCAACTGTTCCTCCTCTAGAACATTCTTGAACTTCATGTCGAGTTTGGCGTCCACACTCTCGCCGAATTTGACCAGCATTTTCACGGTTGGAAGGTCCCCGGTCTTCAGGGCATAGTAAAACTTGTCCCGAGACAAGTGGGACATTTTTGAGGCATTGGCAGCCGACAGTTTGCAGAGATCTACAGGTTTCTCCGGTGTAGACATTTTGCTGGCGTAGGTAAGCTGGTGATCCCCAGTTGACCCTGTCGACACCTAGCGATTCAGCACTGACCTGCATGCAAAACACTAGTGACGTGACAATCAATGCAGAAAACTTTCAAACGACTTCAGTTTTACGGTTAATATGTAACGACTGTCACACTTGACTTGTAGTTACATGATCTAAGTTAAATTGAACTTTTATTTGCAAAATCATGCCCGAGGGCTCATTGCATATACAGTCTCAAGAACTAAGAGAAGTAACGTTAACGTTAGATAGTGTGATACATAAAACTAGTGTCTAATCAACTTGATACGTAATACTATGGATACTATTGTCGGGTTTGGCTTCTTCTTTGAAGGCAGTGGTTAATGAACTGTCCCACGATCTGTATGATGGTGGTATTTTGTACTTTTAGTAGAAATATAGTCTTTTGGTGATCACTTAGGTGTTAAAAGCTTGGTGAAATAGTGACAACTGTTTGAAATATGTTTCTTTCGGTTTCATAGTGGGTACACAGACTGATAAAATGTGTTTCATTTGTTAAATACGTTCTTGTTAGTAACGTTAGATAACGTTTTACGTTGTAGATGGAGGATAGTGTTTCGTAATTCGCTTGCGACCAATCAATGCAAGATTTTCACTGTACTTCCTTCCAACAAGGGAAATATTCCGACCAAGAAGATTTTAAAACTCCTTGCTCGGACTTAGATCAACTCACATATTAAATACCGCCAGGTGCCATGATACCACCACATGACGGAAGAAGAAGAACTTTATTGCATGACACCTGTACAGGATACAGTGTATGGCAACTTGTACATACAATACATACATACAGAACAGTTACTACATGAGTTACTAGTATCTAAAAATCTAGGAAACTAATCTATTTTACACATGGTATAAAGTATTGACAATCAGGCTAGCATTATGTGCTGGTTCAGGACAGTATAATATTGTCTCGTTTCTTAAATGAGTTATATATAAATTGACCGACATAGGCAGATATATCAGCAGGACATGATAGTAGCATATCAATCATTTCTGTTTATTTATGTGGTGTATATTAGTGGCACTCGGTAAAATTATGAGAGTTGATGTTAACAATACCTTCAGTTGAGTTTTGTTGGCTTCATATATGACAGCGTTTCATTTATATAATGAAATACTAATTATGTTCATCAGGTACTTATTTACATAATTGATTAAGAAAGTTTACAAATCCCCTGCATCTTAAGGAAAGACCTGATTTCGGGGAAACTAGCTAAACTTATCTAGGACCCCGTTCACACTCAAAAAAATGAAGCGGCTTCAACGTGGAAGCCGCTTGATCCGGATCGTTTTCTTGAGCGTGAACGCTCCAAGCGGCTTGGATTTTCACCGATCCGGCTCGTTTGCAATCCATCCCTGGGAGGTAGTTTGAGACACTTGTGAACAAGCCGCTTGGCTGAAATCGCGAGTGTGAACGCAACGCGGGATAGATTCTATGCAAATTTCCGATTTGCCCCCTGTTGGAGGTTATATATCCAGGTATCGGTAGCAGAAACACACGCCACATTGACAGGTTTGCTCACGTTACTGATTTTTGTGCCCAATGATAATGTCTGGAAAGAAAAAAAACGCTGTAGAGTCAAGGCAAGCGGAATGGGAAGCAAACAAAGCTTTTTATCACGCGAAGAGAGAGGAAACACAGCAAGCTAAAAAAAAATCACAAAAAACAAGCATATCTTTGAACATCTTTCTCTCTGGATCATGATATAAGACTATTAAGAGTGGGTTTGAGAAAACCTACAAACAATGTTGTAAAAAAGTACCTGAAGTTCAGGTACGGAATTGTGTGCGATTAATCGGATTGTCTGAAATGAGTGTGAACGTAATTTTTTTGAAGCGGCTTGCCCGTTGAAGCGGCTTCGACGTTGAAGCCGCTTCATTTTTTTGAGTGTGAACGGGGTCTAGGTCACGAAAACAAACTAAACGTTTCATGCCATTACATGTATTGGTGGCACCCACTGAAATTATGAGGGTTGATCGATGTTAACAATATCTTAAGTTGAGTTTTGTTGTTCTTCTTATGATAACGTTACATGGCATAATATGCAAAATGAACTTAACAAGTTAGTGATGCGTTTTTCTCCTCTACCTACATTCTTTTCCTCTAAGTAACATTACATGTACCTAAATGTTTACTCAAGACACCATGAAGCACGCTGATCCTCTTGATACTTTGAGATCTTGATTAGAAATAAACGCCAGTTTCATGCATTCGTTTAGAATTCTTTCTTTATTGGAAACCTTTCTGGCCCTTTGAAGACCTAGCCTTTTCATCGTAAGCAAAACTTTAAAAGCCACAAAACAAAAGGCAAATTGCCAACTAGAGTGATTAAAGCAAGTTGGTCATAACAATTAAGCATTTTAATGCTTAATTGTTATGACCAACTTGCTAAAAGAAGTTAAAATCCGGAGGCGCCTTGGGCCATTATTCAAAGGAATAGCTTACTAGTGTAGCAACCATAGACACTTCATATTCATTATAGTCTATTCTTTGTCAGTGCTATTTTGTTCAATGAATGTAACAGGGAGCATTTATTACAAGGAAGTGATCCGACTATGTCGGTAAAACGAACTCATTTGCATTGAATGTGCAGACCATACAAGAAAAATAGATATTCGACAATTAAAAATACATGTACTGTACCTAGTCAATAGATTCTATATGGAAATATTTCCAAACAATGCCATTGGACCACATCAATTTTTTCAAGAATCATTGTCCCAGTATATCGTGTATAGGATTGTGACCGTTGAAGTAATAAGATACGCTGCTATAGCAGCACACGGCTGGTACTGTCCTGCAACACCGGAAGGTGATGCCTCAACATCTGGAATGTTATTCTTCAGGAAGGAGTGCATGTCGGAAGTGAGATCGGTGTGCAGGGTGAAGTCGCAGGTTGTGGCAGGTCCGTCTCTGGTGACCTCGCATGTTTTGGTTTCCTCGTAGCTCTTCCAGTAGGCAGTGACTCTGTATGTCCCCGGTACAAGGAGCCGCCAATAGTCACCGTCTTTAGCTGAATCAAAATATTCAAGGACAATTTGTATCTTAATTACGTCGATGAAGGTTAGACACCAGGTAATGAAATATTGACGCCAAAGAGCAGTTACTCAAGCAACGGGATATGATTTTGGAAACGGCCAGACGTTTCAACTAGCATCCACTGACGAAAACTAATGGATGATCTTTGGCGTTGTATCTTAATGCTTCACATTCTTGCACATTCACTAGTCATTTGTGACGAACACAACGTCCTGTTTTAAAAAAGAACACTGCATTATAGCTTCATATTATAGATAAGTCATAAAAAGAAAGTTCTGTCTGACTGATCATGCCTCAGTGCTTAAAACGGACGATTAGATTACACTAAAAGGAAGTTACGTTTGAAAGGCAAGCAGTCCCAATTGGGGCTACCACAAGTGTTTTTTTTCTGAATATTAATAGCTCTGCAAACGGTTAAAGTTACAGTAGAAGATTTAATAAAAGTAAATATAATCCAATTTTAGGCGTAGCACCCCTACATTGCTGCAGACTTAGACTTACCGGTTGTGATGTCATGCTGTATCCCCTGTACGGAGATGGCGGCTCCAGGCATCCCATGGCCCTTGTTGTTCCGCACGAAACCTTTGATTCCGATGTGCACCTGATGCAGAAAAGAGACACACTCCTCAGAAAAGATAGCGACGCACATGACATATCATCACCAATTGCAATATCCAACTTGAAGAAGAGATGCTTTAGCAATTTTATCAACAAGGTGGAAACAAATGTCCTGTGTATCACATCACTGTTACTTGAAACAGGGTGAGCTCTTTAGATCGTACCCGTTACAATTGTTGTCCAATAAACTTTTACTTGACTTGGCTATGGCTGCGTTTGGAGATGTTTCGCGCTGCGATGTCAAAATGTATGCTTTATCTAGAGTTCGGTATTCAACGTTCGTTGAACCCAATGATTTAGCCGATCTATGCAAAAGAGCTGAAAGTTGTATTTTTTTGTTCAACTGCAACTGACATAGAATTTCTAAAAGTGACGTTATTACTGTATTATGGGTAGAAACATGCATCCTTTAGGCCATTCGTCAAAATCGGGGCGGAAACTCGACTGAACAAAGCAAGAAAGAAAATGATGACGAACCTGTTCCAAGTAGGACAGTAGCGGCTCTCTGTTGTCGTTCCACAGTCGAGGCAGCTCGTCCGGTGCAGGGAACTTGTCACACCCCAGCTCCAGCGCTACCTCCATTGCGTTGGTACCCAGATAGCTATAGTCTAGCAACGCTGGACAAAGAAGCACAAAATTACAGTCACATTGTGCTGACTACCATGTCTATATCACGGCCAGACTCGGGCAAGAATTTTCAGGCTTCTTCAATAGAAGATTTTGTGAAAAGAGGAGGTGAATTCCCTGTGTTTACAAGCGTAACTTTGTTTTCAAAAATTGAATGCCTAGAAATGATTTGTCCTGATTCCACATCTACTTAACAAGGGTAGGTGCACTGAGAAGGAAACCATACCGCTTAGGGTCATTGACTCATTGCAATTGTATGATATTGTACCCAGACTTGTCACATCAGCCGCTTTCACCAGTCCCATCCGTCCATCACAATTAGCAGTATAACCAATGATGGCATGGCAGATAGCCATTCGACCAATGGAAGCGAGTGATTGCATGTCCGTCAAATATTTGCACATTTGCAAGTTTCTATTTTTAATTTCTACGTTTTGATGGAGGTGGGCAGGTGGGCGGGGCTTCGGGATCGGTCTTACATGAAGTCATGTTCCGAAGTCTCTCTTTTTATGCCAAATATGCACCTGTTGCAGTCAGTACTGATTGTTTGACTCACATCCTGGCACTGAAAACCAGCTGGCGCCATTTTTGATTCCTCCATTGCAGGTGGTGTTGAGGTTGTCACATGTCACGCGGGCGCCACATTTCGCCATGGTGGGGTGTGCCCTGGCGTACGTCCCCGCTAGGTGGCGGTACAACTCATCATCTGTGTAAAAATATCAATTTCGTATACTTTGAAATGATGTAATGAGGAAAATAATGGAATACATTCGTCGTCTCGCTGAGTATAATTGGAACAATAAGAACCACCCAAAGTTTATTTTGAGTTTGATCTAACGTTACGTTTTCATTACTTCAAATTCCCACTGAACAAATCTTCTTCATAGAGTTAACAGTACGAAAAGTGCTCATTAATAACGCCTTTAAGTCAAAAAGGGAAACACATAATAAACCTGAAGCGCGGTTAAAGTACTGACCTGCGGTTGCGGAGTAGGAGGAGAGATCGGACGGGTTCTGTCCCAGGTCGAAAGGGTACACGGCCACGAGGCTGCCCCCGTGTAGGTTGGCGCCGAGCACGAAGGGGTATATCTCTGCCCATTTCAGGAACGCTTTCGTTTCGTTGGCAATCTAATTCGAAAACACGACAACATATGTTCCTGTTCAAATTGTAGCATCAAAAGATATTCCAGTGAAATTATACATTTTGTGCTCATTGACATCCCATCAATATGGAAACAGTATACAGCACTAAATTTCGTTTGGCATTTCTCGTCACATTCTAAGTTCTCGCAATCATAGAGTGCTTTTCACGTCTGTTACCCATGGCCACGTATGCATTGATTAGTTGATGGTGCATGTTAGCGTAAATCTACCGTTATATCACTTTCAATCCATCTATTGAACCGGTTGACATGTCTGTTAAGTTGGTAACAAAACTCAAGATCTCACAATCATAATGACGCCCTCAAACTTTTAGATTGAAATGCACCAACGGATCATTACATCAAATGATAAAATGAACCATAAACAAAGATAGTTACCTGACGTGACCAATAGGAGTCGGGTATCCTGAGGTGGTTGTTCTGCACCTTGTGGTTGTTATTTCTGTTGGTGAACAGGACCTTCCCCAACCCAGGAAAGTCCCTGTACAGGTTGACCCCCCTGGTGTTGTACCGCCCGTAGTCTCCGTGAGCAGAACTGGTCCGGTAGCTTTGGTGACCCTGGAGAGAGAGCATGGAATGTCAGAGGGACGTTTTTCTCAGAACCATACTGTCGTCAGAGAGAGACAGAGGGAAAGAGGAAAGGAGGGGGCGAGGGAGAGAGAGAGAGAGAGAGAGAGTTTGGCAGCAGAAACGGCTGAATTGTGGTTTCTTGCAGCAAGTTAAATACAAGCTTTTAGCACCTTCCTAATCTGCAGAACTTCCATAGCCTAGACTGGCTGACAGAAGTAGTAGTAGTAATCTGAAGATTCTAGGAAGACAAAGTCTAAAAATGCAAATGATCTGTTGAAACCTCACGGATCATATGTTTTTGTTTGTTTGTTTATTTGTTTGTTTATTTCTTTATTTCAGCATTTGTTTATATTGGCAAGAGGCTTACATCGGTCTAAATGCAAAAGGCTGTGCTATGGAGTTTACTGACCAGTTCAGCAGCCTTCTCATATCCATCTGGGTTGAGGGAAGGTATGAGGTGAATCCGAGTCTCGTCAACAAGCCTGGTCACGCGAGATTCTGCGGCCTGGTACCGAGAACACAGGTAGTTGGCCAGGTACAGCAGGAGTTCCCGCCCCAACACTTCGTTCCCATGGATGTTTGCTGTGTATCGGAACTCGGGTTCACCTGCAAAAACAGAACATTACCTCACAACATGCTTACAGTAAACAGCGTACTGACGAGCTGTGACCATGACCCAATGTAAAAGAATATATTAGTCCATGGGCCAGAGGGGTTTTTGGTACCACCGAAAGGGACAAGTGCTATCATGGATTTTTTGTATTAGCAGTGTCCAAAGTTTATTTTAAGCTATGATAACCAGTTGTCATGCACAGCTTTCTGACTGTAATCACGTGACCAAGTGACGTCATCCAAATTGACCTGGCCGTTAGGTCATTTATTGAAAAGGACGGGATAAATATGTAAAAGATCAATAATTTTCAGTGAAAATTGGTTGATAGGTGAAAAACACCCCAAAGATTACAAACTAGTAAGTTTTTTGTCAGTATTTAGTATCTTGAGGAAGTTATGAGTCTTCAAAGGCTGATTTTTGGGGTAATTTTTGCGTAAAAATGACATTGTTTACTTTCCAAAACCAGGTATTTATTTGGCTTGCCCATGGGGCCTTGTTTGATACGTTTTCTTGATTTGCAACGTCTTAATCTGCATTTTGGGCTTTAAAGCAACAAAATTCGTCAATTCTATCAGGAGTTACGAGTATTTCAATAATTACACCCAACGGACTTTTTATCAAATTGCTGCGAATATCGCAATGCATCATGGGTAATTCAAGAGACTGTCTACCCATGTGGCTGAGTCAAAATATTGATTTCTCTCAACATTTGGGGTGGTAATATAACTAAAATGTTTTCTAAGAGCCCTTACATTAGTTATGAATCGTTCAGTGTCATTGGTCAAGCCTTGATAATGGCTAAACTTCAAAAGCATCCAACAATGGCTTGTTTAGCAACTTTCCTGTGAGAAAATGTTATTTTTCGCCGTTGCCATGGCAACCGTTGTAGAAATTTGTCTAAGTTTATTTCTAAATTGTTCCAAATATACTCAACAGGTATTTGTATGATCTAAGTGCAGAGAAATACTCATCAAATGTGGTTGGGGATTACCAAAACCACATTTAATGACCTGTAATAAACGAGTTTTGGTAGTTCGATAGATTTGAGTGACGTCACAAAATCACGTGATAATTCCTATAAAGCTGGGCATCTGACACGGTTATCATGCAAAATAATAAAGTAGAGGAATCAACCTTTTCAAAAAACTAAGTCACCCTTTGTCCCTTTGTTTGGTACCAAATGGCCATTTTTGGGGACCTGGCCCATGGACTATATAGTCCTCGAGTAGAACACCTTGGTCTCTCTCTCTCTCTCTCTCTCTCTCTCTCTTTCAATTTCTCTTCAAATCTCACTCTGCAAATAGACTACACAAACTCATAATTAGGCTAGCTTCTCTTATATTTGCGAAGGTACGCCTGTCTACCATGTTTCAAGAACAAGCCTTCATTGCGACCTCCTTTAATTGGTACTAAGAAAGACGGCTTGAAGCGGCTGCCCCTGTTACTTAACTTCCAAGTTCTGAAGTATATCCATTTGAATTTCTACTTGTCCCACCTGGTTCATGCTGGCCTGGGTTGTCGCTGATTTCCAGGACCCACAGTTCCCTTCCCTCCTCGCTGGTACCTATACTGTAGAGCCGTGTGATGTCAGGACAGGCGTCAGCCACTGCGCGTAACGCCGCCTCCATTTCTGCCGTGTTGTGGTACCGGGGCCGTCCTGTTTCCACACCGACTGATGCACTGCACCACAGTAGGAGCACAACTAGAGTAGCACCGACCATCATCTGTTGATGTCCGCAATTCAAAAGTTTAGAAATATATCCGACAAATTCGACAATGTTTCTAATTTCTTAGTAACCAAGAGAAATGTTGCCTTAGTTTTGCTACTGGCCCTGAGTGTGTCAGAGTGGTGTAAATGAATGCATGAAACGCTTTGCTTGTTACCTATGAACCGTGTTCCCTTCACATTCTCATCACCGTGGAGTAAATATTGTTTCACGACATTCACCTACAACTTCCCTGCAAAACATGGGAAGGCCATGGAAACATATGTGCTGTTATCGTCACGTGCTGCGCGCCTGTCATATCACAGAACTTTGTAAATTGGTCTTTATTCAGTGGCAACACTGCGATACCCATTTAAGTCATTTTGTATCTTGTAACATGGCCTAAGTACAAACAAAGGCGAGGCATGCGTTTGTTTGTCAAATATTGCACTTGGAGTTTTTCCCCACGCAGTAAGTGTCACGGAAAGTATCAGTACAAGTAGTCAGTATGTTTGCAGTCATGGTGTACAGTGGACAGACCAGACAACTGGTACCTAAAAATACATGTGAGACATTCATGAAGTTCAAACACCGTGAAGAGCGCTGTGAGTGACACAATGGCGGAGTTACACAATGCATTATAGCATTCAGTGACTCTCTGCTTAGCCTATCATTAGTACCAAGCACACCATACATGTATGTGTGTTATATACAAATAGATCCTATAAAGCTATAGAAACATATTATCAAAGATTATAGATATACATCCATTTTGGGGATAACAAATTTCATCATGAGCCTTTTGTGTTTGGTAACGTTACAACCAATTCAAGATTTTGTTTTTCCTACAATTATCATATATTCATATATGCATCATGTCTTGACGACCGGTTGGGCAAGTCGCCTAGTCGACGTCTTTGCCCAGAAAGCGGAAATGTTTTAAACGTGGGAGGTATGACCAATGACTGTCGTTGTCTTTTAAAAATGACAAAATCCGGATATCACCGGTGGGACACAAATTACACCCAGAAACACGAGGTCTATGGTATGACACTGTTGGTCTGGGATGATGCAATTGTATTTCAGGGAACTTGTCAGATGATGCAATACAGGTTTCCGATACGGAACAATGCGCTGTGAACATAAATATCAAGGAAAAACAACAACCTCAGATCCTTATCCTTATTAAAACGCTTACAGAAATGAATAGTACTAAGTTACTAAAGCATGAAAGCGTTAAAGAACAAGTAACATAAGAATAGTTTGGTGCGACATATTGAAATAGCGCGAAAGGGGAAAAACTTTGCAAGTCATGCTGTAGATAAGTTACAACGTCACGCAATGTCAACAAGTGTACCCTGGTACGCAGTGTCTCTATTTTGCCCACCTCCAATATAAGGGCACCAAAATTACGTGTCTCTCAGGTGTCTCAATTTCTATGTCTTAACTTCGGTGCTGTTGAATATATAACGCTAGTTCACCTTACTTCGCGGGGTAACCTATACCCGCTGTTTTTAAGGACAGTGTATATAGGGCTTTCAAGTCGACGGACAGTGGTTCCAAATTACAATATTTGCAAAGCATTGCAGCTTAAAACCACCGTCCGTCGACTTTAAATCCCTATATACGCATTTGTAACAACGGATATAGGTTTTAAGGTGAACTAGCATTATAAACCTGGTTAAAGTAACGTGGCAGACCATATCACTAGACGACAGGGATGTATCTAAACAATAAGCCGCATGGGTGAGTGCACAAACAGCAAGTCTGGCTTCCGTGTCAATCTAGTGATTTAAAGTACCGGCCTGACGTTTAATTTATAACATTAAAAGAAAGTTTGATCATGTACAGTCATTTGTACTTACCATTACAGTCGTGTCTTGAGGTCTTCTTAAAATTCACTGTCACCAAACGTGCCTAACACCTCGGTATCCAAGTCCGCAAACAATCTGACTAACCTGTCACCACGTGCACGGTAACCCTGTGTGTAGGCGGGGCAGAGCCAAGGTTGCATCACATTGGAAGATTCCACATTAATGTTAGAAGAGTCCATTATGACAAGACATTACGTTTTTTTTTTTTTAATATGCCACCTCGAACTTCAGAGTCAAACGATGTGGCCGTGTTGCATCTGCTTGGTTGGGGGCAAGTACGTACAGTAAATAACGGTGGACGTTAAAGGGTTCTAAATATTGGCGCTATTTCTTCCCCACACACCTGTTGAGTTGGCCTAGACCAAGGCTTTTGTTGTTGTTTTTTACGCTTCAGTGAAACTCCATACCTGCGCCGATTCAAAAGGCCAGCGTGTTTGTGTGATAGAAGCAAGAGAGAAGTGCAAGTTTCATTCCAACAATTCATTTCAGAACATGTGATATTTCATCAAGGGATTGGTGTTTAACGGATATATATGATTGGTATTTTATGGAATAATTGGTTGATCCAAACTTGGGTCACAAACATTCCTCGCATGTTTCACGCGGAGATCACGAAGGCTTCACGTGTTCCTTTTTTTGTCTGCTGTAAATGACCTTGTGTAAGTGCTCAAGTGACGTATCCATGTCTTTTTGCGCACGCGCACTAGGTCTTCGACACAGAGCGTTGACCCTAATCTCCAAGCAGATCCTACGGTAGCATAATAGTGTATCAAAAGCTGGCAAAGTAGTGTAGCCGGCCTAGGATCTACGTACGAGTGATGCTACCACAGGGTCTACTTGGAGATATCGTTGACCCTGAATGTAATGCTGGCTGGATGTGCTCTTGATATATTTGCAGGATGTTCTGTTCTTGTCCTGTCTACTTTCCTTTGATATGTTTCAGTAATATGTTGTAATATATTTGGCGTTATGTCACTTAGCAAATTTGCCACATTGCACGCTGTGATATTGATCTGGTAAAGAAGAAAAGAAAGAAACTTAAATTTGAACGCGTATCGAATGCTACTGCTATGGTAGCTAACTTTAGCTAAGATTACTAGTATATTACACGTAGTTACCAACTGGCATATGTTTTGCTGATTTTGTTTTCGTAAGAAAAAGAACGTATTTGCTGGTCTGACCTGCCTAAAATTCCTTATGTCAGAAGCCACAAAACAAGACCTGTAAAGAATGTTAAACAAACAACGCATGTTTTGCTGTATTTCTCTTTAAATCACTTTTAATTCATGGCGGCATTATGGCACCCGGTGGAATTATGAGAGTTGATATTTAGCCTATTTGCACGCATTTAAAGCATGAAGTTGCATTTAACATTTGACAACATTTCACCCGTACTCTTACTTTTAACGCAGATAGCGCGTAACGTTACAAATGGATACTTTCCACTGCACCAATAGTCGACTCTTAGATTATCCAATCATGGTTTTATCATTATCTCAGTCTCCTAAAGATATGGCAAACGTGATAAGTCTATCAGAGCCTTGAAAAAACAGCACGTTTTGTTGCGTTGCAGAATGATCTCCATATTATACCCTATGTTGACTAGCTTTCAAAAGGATTGATGAAAATAGTTACATAATCATATACACTGTAACAAATAGTATTACAAGGCGATGCGATGAAGGTTTATATATGTTATAATATATCATTCTAATGTACAATGCCTTGTGGTTCTAACAGAAGATACTGCTTGAGACGGTCAGGGATAGCGAGACTAGTACTGTTGAAGACCTGGTAACACCTGCGGCCCAAGAACTGTCGCAGGGAGAAACGGGCCAGGTGCATCAGGGAACGAGGCGACAGCGCCATCTTGAAAAGCCAGTCATAAAAGTCCTTGTTCTCCTCGTAAACGTAATCGGGGATGCTCTGACGCCACTTGTAGGAGATGGGAATATTCGCGTACGTGTTTAAGATGATCTCTATGACTTCGGGGGTCACGGATACTGACCGCAGCACTCTATGGAAGGACCCAGCCCAGATGCCCCAGGACCCGGAGCTGAAAAGAAATCGGACGCACTGTTGTGCCAGGTCCCGCTTCGCCTCTAGCGTGGATGACCAGATAGCATGGTAAAGCGGAGTGTTTCCGTCATAGTCCCTCTTGTTGATGTCGGCTCCACCTTCGACTAGAACTTTTACAACCTCAAAATCTGCCGTTGTACACGCCTTGTGGAGAGCAGCCTCCGTGTCACTGTCATGGGCGTCTATGTCCGCACCGAAAGCGATCAGCTTCCGAACGGCGTTGGCGTATTTACTTTCACACGTACTCTTCTCGCAAGCTACGATCAGGGGGGTTGCCTCATTGCCATTTCTCGCGTTCACGTCGGCACCGTGGTTTACCAGCAGGCTACACAAGTCATCCAAGCCCTTCTCAGCCGCCTTGTGTAAAGGCATGTCTCCTTCGTACCAGGACGCACCCTCAATGTCCGCCCCCCTGCGGATTAATGCTTTAGCGCACTTGTAGTAGGATCCTGTATCGCAGAGGTGGAGGGGACAGTATCCGTCCTCATTCATCTGATTCGCGTCAGCCTTGTAGGCGAGCGGAAGGTCCACTAGTTCGGCGTTCCCCAGCTTGCAGGCCGCATGGAGCGGGGCGTCGTTGGTCGGGGCGTAGTTGACGTCCGCCTTCATGCGGAGTAGGTAGGAAGCGCAGTCCACATGGCCGTTGGACACCACTATGAAGAGCGGAGTAGTCACTTCTGTCACATAAGACATGGACCACAGACCTGCAGTAAAACATAAACAACGTTAGCCCCGCGTCATCAAACATGTGATTTGATTGTTCGGAATCTAAATTATTTTACCATGTTTTTTTCATCATTTTCAACGCGTGTCATTAGTTGGTCGAATGTTCAACTCACTGACAGGTCCCAATGATATGCCCTTACTTTATGCGGATTTTTCAATTCACTCTGATGAAAACGTCTCTAGGAAAGGACCACAGCTCAAACACGTTACAGATGTTTCAGTCCGCTATTTTAGCTGTTCTGTGTCTTTTTGTGTCAATTATTTCTTATTTATCGTTATACACAATATCTTACATTCATTCATGTTGGAATATTCGTTCACTCAATGTCTATTGTTTCTTTAATTCAACGCGTCAAGTCCTGATAAACCTCTCCGGTTCAGTAGTGGCAAGGTTTACCACATTAATGTTGTTTATGGCACAGGGTTCTACTATGCCGTGTGTTTGCGTGAGGGTGCGGTCACGTACGTCTTTGGTCGTTGCAGGATTTTGTTGTCCTTGAATGTTCAAGCAAGCTGCGGCAGGACCAACCACCGACAAGGATCTAAGACAGCCTTTTCCGTAACAAGATGCCTGAATTTCATACGACACACATGTACGACTAATAACCCAAGATGGTTTGTGATCGCACGACGATCATACGCTGAGAGCCCTCCGTGCCCTAACTGTGTAAGCGGGCCAGTGCATGCCTGGAATAGCAACAGCGCCGCAATATGTCAACAGCAACATTAACACTGTTTCATATTGTTTCCTCAAATGTATACGTACAAGCAACAGAACGATAGTCATGATCAGTACATCCTAGCTATGTAAATGATGCCTACTAATCTGTTAGAACGTGTTCTGGTTTTGGTAGTCCGTGGAGAAAACGAAATAACGTACCGCAAAGATCGAGTGACGTAATGTGCAGCTTTTAGCCTTGCTCAAAATAGACCGTTTGCCTCCGCATGGGACAACAACGTGGATATTATGATTCAACGACGATCGATGTTGTTCATGTGTGATAAATGATTTGACTCACACTAATTTTATCATCTATCGTTTTACAGGCAAGTGTTGTAAAATTCTACTGATATAATGGTCAAGTTCAAATGAATCATACATTACCAGAACGACAATCACTCTTCTTCATTTTCTATAGTATCGTTCGTGCACGTGCGACATAGTCATATTAGTGATTTGCAATCAAATATAGAATGATATATTGCAACGAATGACACCTCATGATATCTACTAGTGAAGGAAAGCATAACGTTAGGATCGCACGAGCAAAGTTTTTTCTTTTCTTTTCTTTACCTTGCAGCTCATAATCCCACACTTCGTTGTTATGCTCAAAGTCCCTATTGATGCCGAATCCGTCCCTGACAAACACCTTGATGCCTTCCAAGTTGCCATCCTTACAGGCGGCCTGGTACCTCTCGTCTACACTCATGATCGGTCTCCTGTATCTCTCCTGCCGAACTAACTTATGTTTACCCCTGTACTAGGTCTTATCCAACATGGCGGACTGCTCATGCGCACTGCAGGTGTTTGTAGGGCGTTGGTTCTTTGGATCAACTATCATCATCCTTATAGATTAATCAATGGTTTATAAGAGGTTAACATCTTAGTCTATGTACTTTTTCCACAAATAACACTTCTTCTAATTCAGTGCCCCATGAGTTTTTAGATAAAGGAAATGGAATATTGTTTGGTCAATATTATGTGTGACAAATAGTTTGTTGACATGATATTCTGTAGCATGGTTTCTATCCTTTTAGGCATTGTCCATTTCCCCATCGGTTACTACCTTCCAAAACGGACCAAGCTGAGTGTATAAGGATGCCTGCCAGGCCAGAGAGATAGGCCCAATATGAACAGTTAGCGCGTGGGAAGGGGACGCGAATTCCTTTATACCTCACAGACATTTCCAGAATTCACATCTATAGTCGTGTGGGCCTGCCACCAAGGAGGTTATATAACCTCCTGGGTACCACGAAATGATAATAAAAGGTTCTTCTGGCTGTCGCTGAGTGCCCAGATTTGCGATATGCTCCCTTGGAATCATTGTTGATATACAACTGAAGAGACTACCAAGATGAATGAATAAAAGAAATACAAAGATATAGAGACCTGGATGTTGGAAGTCAACTATAGGGGCTAGGTCCAGGAGTTTATACCTTCAAAGATGTGTAGCTAACGACTAGCGTCATTCTGATACCCAACCGATAACTAGTACTCACCCTTGTTATTGAGCAGTCAAAGATTCAACATGGCCGTGAACCATCTATCTAGATCTAGTACTAGTGTGAGGACACATGATGCGCCTTTCCACGCACGGACTCACCCAGAGCAACCTCCCGACCTACGTCCTCCGTCAGAACCTTGTCTACAAACTCCATATTCACATCGCAGCCATTGGTCACCAGTTCCTTTACCCCCTTCTTGTCTCCTGCTTCCAGGAGTTGGCGAAAGCGGGCTGCGGCCGGCGGCATCTTGGTTTGGGACTGACCGTGATGTAAACGGGGGTGGGGGGCGTTTGGCCGAGCTCCAGCTTTTGTAACGTGCTACAAATCTGGTTACAATGACTCACAGTATCTATTTCTCTGTCCCGAATTGCAAGCAGATGCGATGGTGCGAGCAACAGCCAACACAGTACAAGTACGTGTATTTAGTCACGTACTAGCTATCCACATGTGATATGTTGCTAACAGACCTTTTCACACTAGAGACTGTGATCGTTGAGCTACCAAATTTGACAGATCGCCGCTCAACGATGTTTATAGACAAAGAACTGTAATTCTGTTACGTATTGTGTGTTTTGTGTCTCTTCAATCATATACTTTTCATCTTACACCACATCTTTCAATCATGAAATCAGGGGTCACACAAGTGAAAGTTGGTCGCTGTACGGTCGCTCAGCGGTCGCCATCAAGCAAAAAGGGAGCTCAGTAGTTGACAACTTGACATGGAGTGCATTGGGTATCTGCGGTACGTAGATTTCTTACCTTGTCCCACAAACCTTATCTCGCCTTTCTTCAAAACATATTCCACCAGCTCGTCGTCGTCTTTCTCCGGCGTTTCCACGGCTGCATTGGCGGACACAATTCCTGCCAACAAAAGTGATTTGACTTCATCTATAGAACCTTTCCTGAAAATATCATATAATGCAATAGAGCTTTGTATCTCTAGCTCTGTAGACGGCGTTGCCATGATTTCTCGCTTACATGGATTATTGTGCTTGTAATTATAACATATCAGCAATTTTTTGTACAGTCCTGACGAAAAAGGCGCGTTTGTCCAAAATGTCTGAGGCTATAAACGGCGAGTTTAGTTCGCCATAAAAGCGGAGAGGAGACCGTATATGTGACACCTATTTTCTTTTTTCACTTTATGGTAAACGAATTTCTGTGTTACACAGAAGCCATTTAGTGTGAATTAGTGCCACAAATAAGTGATAAGTGGATTTGCTATATATGTCCAAATAGGTCTATTGATGTAAATTCAGCAGTATCGACTTATTGATATTAATGAAAAAGCTGAACAAATGAATAGATAAATGAAGTAACTGCGAAAAGAAGACAACACGATGTATACATTTTCTTGTTTATTTCTATTTCTCGGGGTAAAAAAAGGATATCAGACAGTCTTGAGATAAATGTATACAGCATAAGATGTCAATTAATTTCCATGTTCCATGGGTTACCAACATATACAATTTTTAAGTATTTTAACAAAGCTATACAACTGTTGAACAGGTACAACAACATTTGATTTTTTCTTCCCTTATAAACAAATACCTTCACCAATTCCTCACATCAACTATGATCAACCACCTTTCCGCAAACAACCTTAATCTTAGATAAAGATTTCCATCACCATTACATGATTCCATCCTCGTACACTTTACTTGTAGTTCTCTTTCTCTTACATGTTTATGATAACTCTCATTTCTTCACCACTACAACAATCTAAACAACGACAATAAATACTGTCAACTGACTTAATACGTACAGTCATAAAGACCTATCCAGTAGCGCGGTTTTCCGCCTAGGTTCTAATATTGATACGCATGCAGCTTATATAGATATTATACAAATCATTGTTATAGCATTTCAGTCCGTATATCTATCCTAGGTTGGCATTGATATAACAATTCAGTATTGCATTGGTTTTCCCATTAATTGCACCATTGAGTTTGACCGTAAATGTACAGAGCTCTGAATATCGTCCTCGTCGATCAGTGCATCCCTGCCTCCCCCGGAACAAGGAGAATGTACTTCTTCAGTCCCGGAGCTATAGCTAACCCGTCAACAACCTTCTGACATTTCTTTCCAAAAACTTTCCTCAGCGAGCTTCTCGCGAGATGTTGCAGCGTGGCGGGACTTTTCCCGAGACTCAGAAACGCCCTGTAGAAGTCGCCATGTTCTTCCATGACGTCATCAGGGATGGACTCCCGCCACAGAGCGGTGATGTGCACGGAGGCGTACGAGTTGACCAGCACTTCGATGGTGGGCGGATGTCCGGCGCACTGCGCCAGAATCTGGTGAAACTCCGTCGGGTAGACTCTCCAGGCGCCGTTGTTGACCATGGCCTGGACACAGCCCTCCGGTTTGCCCTTGACTGCGTCCTTGGAGTAACCTCGGGCAAGAAGCTCTGAGGCCGCTATGGCTTCAAACAGCGGGGTCTTAAAGTAATAATCTCTGTGGTTGATGTCGGACCCACTGACGGCCAGAAGCGTCGCCATTCTGTCGTCACCATTACGACAGGCTTTGTGGAGAGCGATTTGGCTGAAAAACATAAGATGCCAAGGTAAACAAAATGTATAAGCAACTTTGGTCATAACTATCAACAGTAAGTTTACCATATAACACATCGCAGAGTTTACAATGACCTTTAAACCCAACTGAAATCTCCCAAGACATCTCCCAAGGCTCCATAGCATAGGTCGCTAAAAAAATGGCAAAAATTGGCAAATAAGACAGATACGACACTAGTACCAGACGAGTTAGCTGGCTGAGGAGTAGAGTTTGGGACCTAGCGACCTGTGGAGCCTGGTAGAGGCTATAACTCATCTTTAACGGTGAATAACAGTTTCTACTGACTCACTTTTCGCTATCCTGAACGTTGACGTCGGCCCCGGCCTGTACCAGTTTCCGACAGGTCATGAGATAGCCGTCTTCACCAGTGGTAAGGTAGGCAGCCAGGAGTAGGGGAGTCTCCTTGTCCAGGTCCCTAACGTTAGGATCTGCACCCTTCTCTAGGAGCAGTCCCACCAACCCACCCAGACCCTTACTGGCGGCGATGTGCAAAGGAGTCTGCTGCTTTTCCCATGATTTCTCGTTGATTTGCTCTGTGCTGGCCTGGGTAAAAAGATGTTCGTATGAAACGTACTTTATACATATGAAAAAAAAATAGGTAATGCTAGCTCCTCAAACCATGCTATATAGCATGATACATGATTTACTATTCCGAATGCAATGCGACGTTATTGGTAATCGTCGACGCAGACGTACAAAGAACGTTGCCAAAATCACATCCGCAAATTCTTTTGACCATTTCCTAAATCCTGTACGTGTCCAGTTGCTTGAGTTACTGCTTTTTGCCGTATCTTACCACCTGGATGTCTAACCTTTATCGACCAAAGGATAATTCTGTCTGTTTACTTTGACGAGAATGCTCTGGAGGAAATTAACAGAAGCAAATGAATACCTACTCACCTTGAGTAACACCTCCGCACACCTGACGTACTGTTCCCCAGGCTTACAGCACAGGTGCAACACGATCAGCCCGTCGTCTGTCTCCGTGGTGATGTCGGCACCGTAGTCCAACAGCAGCCTGACGCAGTCCACGTGCCCGGCGTCCACCGCGGCGTGGAGCGGCGTCCAGCCGCTGGGAGCGTAGTCCACGTCCGCCTGGCGGTTCAGCAGGTGCCGCATGCAGTCCACGTACCCGTTCTTAGCGGTGACGTACAGCGGGGTGACGTATTCTGTGTCGTAGATCATTTGCCACACCCCTGGAGCAGAAAAATGCATCGTTCTCTGTCAAGATCTTTATGTTACAAAATGATAAAAGTTTTACTCTTATTTCAGCCATTTTTTTTTAATTTAGTCGTTCAAAAGTCGTACAACAAAAACTACATCGTCACTGCCAAACTTGGGAGAGGTTTTATGCGTCCTGGAGTTGTAAACAAGCTGCAATGGGTGTCAACAGTGGCAGGATCTATTTGGGCTGATATGAGTCATTCCAAATCGTGATTTCACTGAAAACATTACATATAGTAGATGTACCCTCCCTGTGATTCACACTGAGCCATTCATTTGATGAGCTACAAATATGTAAAATCTGATGTAAACGATACATATTTAATCTTAAGTTTCAATGGTGTCACTACATTGCCCTTCATGAGATAACGAAGATATTCAAGTCTTAATGAAGTCTCCTTCAAATAAAGGAAGTCTTTTGACAAGGACAAATCCGGTAAACAAGTTATGTTGATGCGCAAAAACTCTGGCACTTTGCCTCTGATATCTCGTGACCATCTGTTGCCGGTTTGGCTGTTTACTCTAAAGTTACACAAATATGGGATGACGAAACAAACATGTCTGGAACGTTTACCAGTACATGGTTGATACGATACGAAATATTACAAATGATTTCTGTGGTCCACAGTTCAAATATAAAGTAACACTATGTGCTCTGGGCTCGCTACCTATTTAAGAGGCCAGCTATCCGAGTTGTCAAAAAGTATAAAGAACCTGTTGTATAAAGATACTAACACTTTACACCCAACACTGGAATCAACACTATTAGGACTTAACCCTCTAAATTTTTGGACGAACTCCGTCGACCATGATCCTTCTATCTCCTATCTTTTAACTAGCGATATAATGTTGTGTAAAAAGTAAAAGCAGTACTTACCAGGGGCAACTTGTCTAACGTCTCCCTTCTGGTAGATATACTCCATCAGTTCGTCGTTATTTTTGTACTGGACCTCCAGCTTGGCGTCCACCTGTCCAACATGGCGGTTCAACATCTTCAACATGTTCTTCAAGTCCCCATCGTTCACTACGGAGTAGAACCAGCACGCGTCTTCCTTAGTCCACTTCTCCTCCCGCTCAAGACACTTCAGAAGTTTCTCCAAGAAGCCTTCTTGAGCGTCAGACAGATAGGATCCAAACGAACCCTTGCAGAAATCCTTGATGAAATCCATGTTTGTTGGTGGAACGAAAAAGTTTACCGGAATGTATCCTTACTTCCTCCTGTCCAGATTAGACCAACCCGTCCTCTCCCAAATCTGTTTTCGTCTTCAAAAACTACTTCTAACCGCCTGAAACCAAGTCCAAAACCGCCTTTGACCAATGCAAAGAAAGTAACAGTCGACGTCTCTACGAACTTCTGGAGGAAGATTCTTCAGTCGGCCAGATGACTACACTTCTCTTTCCCCTTCTCAGTTTTTCTGAGAAACTAGGACGCGTGAGTCAGTTTTTTATACGGCGCAAAGAAGTAAACACTGACGACATGAGTTTGAAACTTGTGCGCAACGAGCCTCGTGACTTAGTGGACACCACGTGACCACGCACCAATCCCCGCTTCCAAAAATGACGTAATTGTTCAAGAATGACCTCCCTTGGATGATTGTTCAAGGTCCATGACGTAGTGGAATGGTGAAAAATATTTATGACACAACTCATATTGATGGTTTTACATGAAATTAATTTTCATGCCCCGTGCATGTGACCAGTCGGATAAACCTGAGTTTACGTCATCAGGGAATCAAAGTGAAATCAACTTTTCTTCACAGCCAAAAATAGCAATAGATATTCACCATTTGTATAGTGAAAATGGGTTAACGTTACTTTATTGTCTTTTGTTAAATAAACGGACTGTCAGTGCAGTGCATTTCTCTCCTATTTTCTATTCCCCTCTTCAGAAAAATCATTCAATAGCTACTTACTGTCTACCCCCGTTCTGAAATGGTTAGTTCCTTGTGACATTTCTCTATTTTAATCCTTGTCGTCATCACGGAATTGTGAACGGAAAACACCCGGCCAGCGCGTGACACGAAGTAAACACGGCGTCATCACGTCAACAGTCACTGGTCATTGATTTCAATAAATTTCATCCGTGGACAACACATCAACTGGTCCGTATTCTTTTTTTATTCTATCGTATTCTTTTTTACAAGTTGCCGTTTTTCTTAATAAAAAGAGTTTAATCTCGTGGTGTGTGCAAAACGTCATCAAAGCGTATCAGTTAGTTAACGGGTTTATTTTCCAGTTTTTGTGTTACGAATTGTTATGTATAAGTCGGCAAACCCAATGAAATTGTGAGTACTATGGCGAATCTGAACGCATTTCTCTGCAGTACGCAAAGGAAAAAGAGAGAAGTGAAGTGACACCTGTTTTCATCAAACCACACAAATGTTCACACTGTTCTTTTACCCTTTTGTTGAACATGTTAATAATAATAATCTTTATGTTCATGTTCACAAGTGGTCTAATGGATGAAAAAGAAAAACAACTAAACTTATATGGTAATTTTGAACTAGACTAATGGAAAATGATCTAAATCATTATGAATTTCTATAGGAAAAATATAAAAAGGTAACCAAAAAAGCTTCATCTATTCCAAATTTTTCGCCATTTCCTTTTGTAATAACTGTATAGTACTCTATACAGTAGCATATTTATCTATCTTTGCTGCAAACAACTACATCGGAATCACAAAACGAGTAATTTAATTAGATCGGCCGTTTGACAAAAGAAAAATAGCCGGAAGAAAAAAATACACACAGCGATCCCAAGATGGCCGATTGGCAGTGGTACGTTAGAGAAGGCCAGCATTTCAAAAGAGAAGTCACAGATCCTTTCTTCGATGCGCTGAACGAAGGCGCTGAGAAGAAAGTTCTGACCTATCTTGAGAACCACAGACGGCCGGTTAACAAGCTGTGGGAATGGGACGGAGAGGAATGTTGGGAATATGACATACAGGGTGAGTAGTCTTCCTCCCTTATACGCTGACCTTCTCTGAGTTGTCCTGCTCTCAAAATAGTCTCAAAGAGGAGGACCCGCTATGGGGAGGGTGATCGAATGTTTAAAACGGCGTCCCTGGAAAGGGCCGTTGGAGTTGATGTATAAAGAACCACAAGAATACGATTTACAGGGTAAGTGAGACTGGAGAAATTGCTCTTTAATGTTTGTATTTCGTTGCAGAGTTTTTGTGCAGTCATGTATTGAAATGAACATGGTCCGTCATATATAAACACAACCCTACACGTCATATCATAACATAACAGATCATATGTGATAATTAGTATCACCGAACGTTTGGCTCCATAAATTGTGACTTTCATAAATCGGCTAATTCATTAACGGCTTCCTGTTATTCTCAGAGTTCAGATTAATTTATCATGCCCCAATTACGCCATATTGACCCCCTCGGTATATTATGGTCCACCCCTTGGCTTGTTATGATCCTCCTGTATATGGCGTCGCGGAATGTTTCCCGTACATAGATGAAATGCCCTTTGGTCCACTGGCTATCATATCGGGGGGCACTGACTCGACGGGGTGGGGGGTTCACAAAGGTCTTTTCCTTACTTTCTGCATTGTATTGAAGTCAGACTGCCGAGCAGTACAAGTCTATGGAGAGCCGGGGTGGGGGGTGGTGGGTGTCATGTAGACTTGAGTAGTCTCTACTTATGACTACGCAATTACGTAAACGGTACTGTGATTACATTGCAATGGAAAATCATTAATTACAAATAGACATTATATCATACAAAGACGAAGTGATCCAGGTGGTGAAACTATGTCAGATCACGGCCATTTCAAGGATTGGATTTGACATTGTAAGACGAGAAGACGTCCAATTCTAACTTCCGGCTTCAACAGGTACATGATCAGACAGATAGTTGAAACTAATCGGGGATAATTTAGGTGTCTACGTATCTTATATTATATTGCTATAGGAATTGTTTCTATTCACGTCGTAGGTACAGATATCTGATGGGTAAGAGAAACCACGATGGTATTTCTTTCTCGGCTCGAGTAGCTGTATCCAATAACAGCATTAAGCTCCCAAGATGGCGTACACTTCCAAAGACCGATTCTTCCAGTCCCTATCCGAGGGAGACCTAGACGGTGTAAAAACTCTCCTGGACAGGCGCATGGACGTAGACGCCGTGTTGGAGGTCAAACAGATTTACAAGGACGAAAATGGCGAGGAACAGCTGATGTCATTGATGGAGTACTACAGGAAAACGACCAAAGGGTCTGCTCTCTATCACAGTCAGTACGAGTTTGGTATTGATAATGAACACAACGTAACATTGTTCATAAAGTATACTAGGAGTCTGATGTCTATAAACGTATCTCTTTATCAGTAAGAAAATGCTTAACAGGATCGATGCAATTAAAATCTTTATCTGTGGCATTTGCATTTCATACCTGGTTTTATCTCAAAGACATTCAAACCTTTCGACAATGATGAGTGTTCTTAAACGAAAACCTGCAACCGTTGTAGCTGCATTGGTATTGAAACAACGATTTCCGGATTGGTATTGATTTCCAGAGTATTGAAACAACGATTTCCGGGAATATTGCACCAAGACCTAGACGGTGGATTGGATATATTGACATGATATAATATTATGAAATATGATATCAAAATGTTTTGTAAATCTAGGCGTCAGAACAAGTTAGCCTCCACCTTTTTGGTTACAATTGTATAGCTTGACAAATGTCTACAAAATCACACCCCTACGGTCACAAGTACTGACGACGACTAACAACAATGATCTTGGCACAAGTGCCCTCCGTAGATTTGATATGTATGCTGATGATGGCAGTGCGCATTTGGCGATGCTGCTTTTGGTACGACTGGACATACCATAAGAGATAAGAGTAGCAGAAGCATCAACAAGATGATGGTGGCCACCTAAACACAAAGAAGAAGAGGAAGATAGCGCACAGACATGTCCACCGCACTGAAGGATAACTTCTACAGGGCCTTGGTGAAGGGCGCGAGGGAAGAGTTCGATATTTTCCTCTCTAAGGGGATTTCTGTGGACGCCGTGTTGGAGGTGAAACCGTTTGTTGAAGAAAACGGGGAGGTTCGTGTGCTTACATGGCTGGAGCACGTGCAGAGGGAGACCAAGGATCTAGATCCGAGACAGAAAAGGAAATATTACGGTGGGTCTAAAATTTGTGCACGCTCTCTTGATCTGAACAAAAGCATAATAAAGAAGCACACTGTCGACATGAAAACATGACGAGAACTAGAAGTTCATGATTTTGAATCACATCATTGTTGATTTAAACAGTATACAAAAACGTACTGTTTACAAACATTGACAGTATGATTGACTTTGCATATGTCTGCTTCGGTACGTTATGGGACTTATTTTTGAAATCCAGTGGCCATGTCTGTACCCGCCATCCTATACATATACTTTCTCAAGTCAATATCCAGCTCAACACACATTTACAAATACAATACAGTAGAAACCTTAATTGCACTGCCTATTTGTCAGTGAATTTGGTGTGCAATTAACTGGCTTCCACTGTATACCTATGTAGGCTTAGACATAGAATTTGAACTTCAGACTTTTTGTCTGCCATTTTGGCGCATCATACATGCAATGCCACGCGTCATTTGGTTTCAGGTTTAACTTGACAGTTATATATTTCCATTGAGATTGTGTTCGATGATCTTCGATGTGTGTTCACAAGAACAGAGGCCTGACCCTTGTCCATCCCAGCCCATGGCTGGTACGCGCCAGATGCATTACGTATTAAACAGTTGGGTGTGGAATACACTGTCAAGTTCATGTCAACGAATCGTCCAACAGACGATGCAAACATGGACCTCAGCTTGAGAGATCGTTTTTACAGAGTCCTCGAGAAGGACAAGGTCGAAGACGTGAAGAGGTTCCTTAAGATTGGAGTGAACGTCAACGCCGTCTTGGAAGTGAAGCCGTTCACACAGACCGAGGATGGGGAGGACGTGTTGATCCCATGGCAGGATTACATAAAGAACGAGACAAAGGGCTTGTCTGCCAGGCAAATACGTAAGCGGCGATAGTCGACAATCACAAGTGTGATTCATAGCCATGTAATGTCTGTTTTGACATAATGGGAGCTCTAAAATCTGTTTCACAGATCTAAACTAAGGCAGGGTTAATGATAATGTCATTGACTGCGACAGTATCAGTGATTCAGTGGTGCATAGTTATAACCCCATGTGGCAGTGCAGGCTATTTTGGGCCGTACCAGTGTTATATCAGGTCCAAGATGTCGGTCTGACTATGCGGGTGATGTCTGTGGTTATAAAATGGAGAAAGTTGGGGCTTAGTCCAACTGGCTTAAGAGACTGTTAAAAAGAGTAATCAATATCAGACGAAAAACACTGTTGGTGATCCGGATCCTTATATTTACTTGGGGATCACAGCTCCAAATATACGATATCTCCTGATGTAAGATGTAAAGTTACACATCAATACATATTCATACATGGAGCAATTCTTATCAACTTGATATTGCCATTTTGGGGGAGACATTTTTCTATATTTCACCTTCAGATAACGATCGTACTTTAAAAAGTTGTTTTTGAGATTGTTATACCTGTCAGTTTTAAAACGTTACTTGAGTCTCAAATGATTTAACGTCACATCATCTGACACATCAATTGTTTCTTATCTGAAGCGAATTGAATTTATGTATGTATTGTGATCACATTTTGGGAGTACAATAAATGAAGCTGAAGCTCTATTCTATATTTCATATCTGAAAACTATTCGTGTGTAAACACCAAACATGTCATTTTCCTTCAGGAATCTGGTCCATGACGTTTGTGAAGGAGTACACCACACCGCTGTACATCACCGCTAGTAAAGGGTACATAGAGTGCATGCGTCACCTACTGGACAGGCGGGCTGATGTCAACTACTCTCCCAACGGCTGGTCTCCTCTGCACGCCGCTGTGGACGGGGGACATGTGGACGCCGTACAGGTGATCACTGAAATTACATGTACATTTAAACAACGAAATTATTCACTTTTCATTGATTACCTTCGCCAAGGTTATGTTTTCGGGGCTGTTTGCTTGTGTGTTTGTCGGTTTATATATTTGTTGACATTATAAGCTTAGAAGTTTTTTTATAAGTCAATATCTCTATTTTGTGTATTATGGGTTGGGGTCGGAAAAACGAAGGTCAAGTTCGATATTAGGCCTCCAAGTTTAGTTATGTGAAAAGTTTTTTTTCCCTCTGCATACCATATGAATATGATGGCGCAAGTTAGAGACATTGATATATATACAATTGCACAACTTAAGCTGTGAAATTCTACGGTTCTTTGTGCTTTATTTATTCTTTTACAAAAGTTGGCATTTCAAAATTATAAATACCCTTTCTTGGTCACAGTTATAGTTTTTCAAATGAGATATTAAAGAAAACAATTCTTTTTCATTTAAAACTAATTACAACAAGAATTTTAAAAGCGGTCCAAATTCCACTGTGCTGCGTTGGGATCCTTACCGGTGGTATGGATATGTGGTAAAATCAAGGTCAAGGAGGTTAAATACCTCCTTGGTCAAACTTACATGTACGTATGTGGTATGAATAATGTTGTCATCTGTACGTACCAAACGAGTGCTGTACGAAGTCGAATGTAATCTTTTACTTCTGGCACTAGGGACAAAAACACCGTTTCAACTCTGTCATGAACTAATGATACTGTGCTAAGAATTAATTCAGCAATCAATAAACTTTTTTTTCTTTCGTTTGAGTCAACCTAACGTACGATCTTCGACTTTCAGTTGCTGATCAACCATGGCGCAGACGTGGACTTGGAGACAGAAGACACCGGGAAGACGGCGTTACACATGTGCTGTGGGAAAGACTACTTAAAGATCGCCAAGCTGCTGCTACGGGTAATTCATACTTTGATTAATCATCTATTGAGGGTCAACAAGAAGACGGTGTAAAGATAAAAGGCCACATGGTTCTCATACACCTTCTTTTAGTTTAAAACCTTTCCCGATAATCTCCTTGGTCAAATGAAAGAAGTAGCCTGGAATCCAGCCGTGTTGTGCTTTGGTCGCTCCCCTAAGGTACGCTTCCTGTGTTGGCAGGAAGCGTACCTTAGGGGAGCTTGGTCAACAAGGCATTGGAGATGGCATTGGATCATGGAGATGGCACTGATGCTAGAAGTCGAGTTTGTGGACCGTGTCTTTGCCAAATATTACATTTCACCTCACCTCACGAGAAGATTTGCTTAAACGTACCTCGTATTATTGATTGTTGTTTGACTACGTATACGATGTACACTTTCAGAGAGGGACCAACATCAACGCGAAAACCTACGATGTCGAGGAGACGCCCCTGCACGTGGCCGCCCAGAACGGGCTCTTTGACTTGGTAGACCTGCTCCTGGAGAAAGGCGCCGATCCCAACGCAACCAACAACGAAGGAGACACGCCTCTGGCCCTGGCCTGCACCTGCACGGAGGGAGACAGCTACTACCACAACACGGTGGAGAAACTCATCCAGTGGGGTGCAGATGTCAATCTGAAGGACAAGGAAAAGAAGTTGCCTCTCCACAATGCTGCTCGCAAGGGGGACCACAAGCTGGTGGAAATACTCGTTCGAAAAGGTTCAGAGATCAATGCGCGGGACTACTTTCTCAAGACTCCACTGTTCGACGCAGTGGCAGCATCTGAAATAGCCGGTATGGGCGCCGAAGGAGTGGTGAAGGGGAAACCAGAGAAATGTGTTCAAATTTTGCTGAACTTCGGCGCTTGGCGGATTTTTCCCGAAATCTTTCACCGCGTTCTGGTCATGTGTGCCTCATACCCGCCCACCATCGAAGTACTTATTAATGCTTACCCAAGAGTTAAGGTACCGAGCCTATGGATGGAATCAATACCTAAAGATGCTTTAGTCAAATTTCGGGACTTCTATGACGCGTTTGAAACATTGGGCAGTAGTCCTGGCTCTCTGCAACATCTCGCGAGATCTTCTCTGCGAGATTTCCTGGGACGAAGGTGCCACACTGTGATATCCCAACTTGGGATCGCTCCACGGCTGAAGAGATACCTTCTTTTGGAACCAGGGGAAGCAGGGCTGCACTAACAACAAATGATTACAAACTATATGCATGGACATATGTTATCTTCTATTTTACCAAAATGCTAAAAGAATTTGAAGGAAATTTGCTCGCAAAAAATCCTACTGCGCACGCGCGGAAAAATCCTGACATACCTGTACAATTTGGGGAATTCTTGACAAACGGACACTAAACTATTAGGCTAGCCCTTGAGGCGTCGCCAAAAACTCACTTGGAACAATTAAGACAATCCATTAAACCGACCAACAGGGTAACTGTAGAGCTTTACCACCCAAACTGTTGCATCCCAGCTTACGGTGATGCGTGGTAATGTGGACAGGAAGGAAAGGTTACACCAAGTATGATCAAGTCTTCTATACTTTCCTTGTGACACACAGTATGCTGCCTGGCTGAATGAAATTATGAAGACTGATAGTGTTATGCGTTCGGTGTACATATGGAGACTTCGTTCTGTAGATTATTTTGTTGCCGGTGTAAATAAATGTATATCGGTAAATCAATGCGTTTGTAGTGAGCTCGAGATTCTTTATACAACGATCGTCATAAATACAAGAAAACTGTTACACCGTCATGAACACGGTTACACCCAGAGCACGGAAGCGCGTTCTGATAAATACATTTGTCCCTCTACTTTGTGGTAAGCCAGATTTCATGACAGTTCAAAGCACAAACAACTTCATTCATTACGCATCAGTCAGGGATGAGAAAGAAAACTAGACCAAAACACCTCCGCCACAAAATAATAAAAAAATTAAGCGTGACATGTTTTTTTTTTTCAAAACAAAAATATTGACCGATAATGTTATCAAAGTTTTGATCAGCTATTAAGTTGCATGGAATGTAAAAAACTGATTTCAGGACATTTCAATGGATAAACAACTTCATTCATTACGCATCAGTCAGGGATGAGAAAGAAAACAGGGAAACGAGACCAAAACACATCCGCCACAAAAATTATAATGAAATTAAGCGCGACATGTTTTCAAAACAAAAATATTTACCAATGATCTTGTCAAATTTCTGTTTACAAAAAGCGCACACTGATTTTTATCATTTAATGAAAGGTTCACCCAATGGTGCATGAGGATCCGCTTGTTATTGGCAGTTACTTGCACTGTTTACATACGAGGTGATGTATCGGTCATAAGCGGTCACGAGTTACCAGGGAGAAGTGCCGGATTAAGTCGCATGTGTCAACTTCAAACTCGACATGGGATCAGTAGTGTCACATATCTGTACGTGCGGTATTTGCGGTATTGTCGCCGCTGCCACACTCTTGTTTATGGCTTCCATGCCGACCGCAAGGACCATCCTCCTAACGCCCGGTCCCCAACGGCATTTACCTTATGGGGCCCTGCTGTCCCAGGGCCTATCTACGGGTATTATGATTGTCGCCACAAACAAGCTGTCAACCAATCAGAGAACAGGCCTTCCTTGGGCTTCTTGTTGTCGTGAAGCTGTCTCGCAAAGGCCGCTGGGAAGCTACCAGCCAATCATGTTACGTATTACCATGACTTTGTTTGCTCACCATGCCAACGCCCGATTCCCAACGGCTGACTGCCCATATAAGGGCAAGCTCATTAATATCTAATAAGTAGGGCGGGTAATACCGCCGGCAAAAGGGAAGGAAAGCAGAGTACAGTCAGGAATAAATGACTGACGGTACTCTGCTGTAGGAGAATGGCAAGGACGTGTCTTGAATTGTTGTGAAAAACACGGTTGTGTCGACGGTTGCTCCTACACAACAGATGAAAAACAGCATTTGAAAACAAAAACAGCTAAGTATAGCTTAACACGTTACCACAGTATTGCACTTGAATTTTGTACTTTGTGCGTGGAGTTTACAACGGTTTATGTAAAAAATATATGTCTTATGACCTGCATGTGGCAATGGCTGGGAAGTATTGTTAAACGTTACCTGCTGTACTTCACGTTAGGCCACAGCAAGTAAATTTTATGGATGACATCCGCGCGCTCATTAATTTTTGCCTGATTTCAGAAAAAAAAATCAAGATTTTTTCTTCTTCTTCGGAGATGGTCAACATGACAAGAAAGTACAAAAATGGGAAAGTATGTTGTGTTGGAGCCTAATGATTGTACTTGTAGGAGTGACATTAGCGAGGTAGCCATGATTGTAGTTATAGAAGTGAAACCAGCTGGATAGTTGCAAAATTGCCACCACTATGGAAGTCATAGGTGAAGTTGCCAACTTGGTAAGTGATACCAGTCTACCACACTAGTGTCACTTTTACTACGCTAGTTCACTTCTTTAATACAGGAATGAATTATTTGTGGTCAGTACTACCATGTTTTGTCACTTTAACTTTTCTTACAACATTCATAGTGTCTATTTTGAAAATTTAGCCATCTTGTTTTTTTTACCCATCTTGTTTTTTTTTCGCCCTATCTCACTATTTTTGCAGTCTGCAGAGGATGTCATCCATAAAATTTACTTGCTGTGGCCTTAGGTGTGAAACTGTGGTGTGAGACCAAATATGTCAGTACTAGTATCTGAATCGCCCTGGGCAACATTCCTTGTCAGTCTAACTTATGTTTAAGACATGAACGTTTTATACAAAACAAGTCGTGTTGGATAGGGTATCTCACCCACTAGTTATCTGGCTCGTTGCAAATTACTAGTATCTTCTTTGAAAAAATCATAATACTATGCGCGACTCTCTCTGTTTAAAGTCACCCTACCTTGAATGAAAACATCTTACACTTCATTACACTCTGTGTAAACAAAGATAAAGCGTCCAATTCTCTGCTGGTACTATTGCAGCAGATACTGCGCGAACGTAATTATCACTTTTCTTAGTAGACACATTATACTGTCTAACGACGCTAAGGTATGAAAACGTTTAATTGACCGCATTCTTCATTCGTGTTGAACGACATTCAACTGAAGATGTAAACATACCCCGAAGGCGAGCAGATAGCGTTGTGCGATTAGGGGGTTAAATGGCAACCTCACGTGTGACCACACTTGAGCTACGCATTGCAAAATATAGGGGAGAAACCATCATTGGGTAATGTTACAAAATAAAACAAAATAGAATATAACAAATTAAGTTATCTTTAGCTCAATTCGTTATGTTAGTGATTGATACTCATCATTTAGGTTTACATTATAAATATACAACACATACATTATTGATTTTCTTCAGAGGTTAGCAACCGAAAAAAAGTCCTCTTTTGGGGAAGATGTACAAAGTATCACCCCCAAATCTGAGAGAAATTAAAGGTCTTACACATACTTGTAAACACCACATCTCTTCCGACATATCCCTGGACTTTCCTTGACGAGCTTGGTAAGTCTGACATCTTCAATGATGAATGAATGCGCGACGTTAACGACGGAAAACGGAACTTAATTATGACTTTAATATTTTGTAGAGCTGTACATTAGACTGATAACTGCAGTGTACAATAAAGGCTAGGGTTTATTTGTAGCATAGAGGCCTATGCTGTTTTACTTGCACTGACGTCACCATAAATGTGGATTGTTTTCAAGCATCGTAGTTGTGTCATATTGTAAACCCACCAAGAGTCTGTAAAGCAATTCAAACAGTTGTTGGGGAGAGGCTAAGTCGTTACGTTTCTCTAGCTTACCTTTTTTTCTGTTTGAGGTAATTTGACGTGGATTATCTTCAAGAATCGGTTGTGACATGATGAACTGTGACCTTAAATCAATGCTTTATATGGCCCACATGAAAAAATAAAATCAGTCGTTTCTTCAAAATGCAACCATCGCCATTTACCCCCTTCCTTTTTAATGTCATCACAGGCTAAATCGGTGTGTTGTGCCAACTTGAAATCACACACAGAGTCAAGAGGATATTTCACACGAATTCGACACGATGACAACCGACGTTGGCAAGGAGATCCTCAGCATGAAGACCACCGTGTTCGGGCTGCTGAGGACCGTGCAGAAAAACATGACGGAGCTGAGCACCATCTCCGGCACCCTGGGGAACCTGGTGGGGCGCACCAAGCGCCTGAAAGCAAACAGAGCCACAGGCAGGGCTAGGAAAACTACCACCAAGGCAGGGAAGACAGCAGTGATCAGCAACAAGACAGCTTCAAAAGATGGAGACAGCAATGCGTCAGGAGACGGACCGGTGGGAGACAAGATAGTGGAGTTAACAAAGATGACCGAGCAGATGAACGAGTGGATGAGGAAGATGGAGGAGGAAACCAAGAGGCTGGAGAAGGAGAATGCTCTGATGTCACAGCAGCTGTCTAAGATAGCTGTCCAGAGCTAACTGTTCTGTCGATCGGCAATGGCAATATTTCATTAACTTTCATGATTCTTCTGGTTCTGAAACCATAATGGTGGGTGATGTGGCTAGTCATCTGTTTGGGCTTCCTACTCACTTGGATTTACTGTATCAGAATTCCGGACATTTTTTAAATTTCCATTACTTTCTTGAAAGCATAACATCCTGCCGCTTTAACTCTTTTTTTTTTACAACAACATATTTTTGTGTGGTCCAAGTGCCGTCACGTAGTTTACAGCTGAATTAAAATATAGTACAATATAGTTATCTTCATCAGCTATGCAATCAATACAATAGATTTTATAATGTTTACTGAGTAAAAAGTGATGTTGCTGTACCATACATGTATATGGCGTTTTTATTATGTATGATATTTTCGCAGCAGCTGCCTTCATAAATCTACTGTAGCATTAAAAAACAAATTCCACCTCTAAAATATCATGTAGGTGAATCGTTGTAATTATGACGTCTATGAAATATTCTCCTAATAGCCTCCACCAGGCCTTCCTACGGGGTACAGGGATAGTAGAATTCGGCAGAAACTGGGAACTTGGCCAGGGGAGTCAGCCCACGCTAAGGTAAATACTTCCCCTGCACGGCCGTCCAACTCCTCTGCAAGCAAAACTCCTCAAAATATTCTCCCTATAATAGCCAGCGTAGTCAGTCTGGATGGGCCGTTGTACACTAGGCACTTTGCATGACGTACGTCGATTGCCCGAGGACAGTGGCCTTGGTACATAGGACCTTCTACTGGTCAGGCCATAGGAAGGATGTGAGAGATGTATGTAACACAGGGCACCGTGTCAGCGATGCCCGCGGCAGTATATCATGAAAAAAAGGATAATACTTCTATGGCCCAGTTTTACCTGACCCCCGACAGAATTGTCTTGGGGGTCAAATCGCGGATCAACACCAATTAATCATATGCGTATTTCCCCTGGGGTTGTGGAAAGCTGGGTAGGACTAGTTTGGGACTATACCATCATAGTAAGCTGGATGGAAACATTAATTCCTTTGCCTATTTTTTTCAAAACACGAAATGAATATGCATTCAATTAGCCAATACACAAGTCATATCCGTGTTCTAATATAAACAACAGTTTGATTTACCGACAATTAAAAAATAGCCCCAAGTAAAAAATGACGCGTAGAAGGCCACCCCTCCATGGATGACATCGTGAAGCAGTTGTGTAACAAAGCATCACATCTCCGGGACTGTCGCTTGTGCAACAGGAGCTGAACACCTGCCAAGATTTGGACTGAGTTTTCTGTTAATCATCAAAGGTAAGCATCTATTTTTTGTTGGAACAACATTGCCATGCTGAAATTGGTTCTTCTTTTAATACATGTGAAAATGGGTTGATGCCTAGTAAAATTAATAATTTAGTTTGTAGTCAAAGAGACCAGTGTAGACTGGGGCTCTGCAGGGCTGTTGTATCTGGGATAAATTGTCTGTGACACACTTCCAGTCAGGCCATGGCCAGCTTATAATGCTTTATAATCTTTGTAAGCTGACTTGTGGACTATGTTGAATTGTGTATATGAACAGCCATACTTCAGTTCCTTATATATTCAAGACTACTGGCTTATGTGCATTTCAAACCAAGAGTAACTTCAATGTAACTTGCTAAACTGTATTAGCCTGCCTCCACTAATGTGAACACCACAGTGGCTAGGACCAGACTGTGGGCTGGTAGTTAACGTTTAGCTGAATTTATTGGGTGATTGTACAACCCTGGTCTTTGAAATGAAACGTCATACCACAGCAATAAATATGTCATCTCTTTCTGCAGACAGGAACATCACCAGTATGGCCGAACAGTTGTCCGAACTGGCCAGCACTGTCTCCGGTCTGGTCAGCACTGCCCAGGGGCATGGTGAGGAGCTGGAGACCATCAGTAACACCCTGGCCTCAGTATTCGGCTTCAAGAAAGACAAATCTGGAGAAAAGTCTGAGGAACAAGGGGAAGAAGGAAAAGATGGAGAGGAAGAAAACGGTGATGATGATGAGGGGACATCATGATGGCGGAGGTACAAGTTGGCAGTGATCCCTCGGCATCTTCTACACAACTCATTGTCTATACTTTTTATCTATTTATGCATCTTAAGGGTAGTCCCAACAAGACTTCTATTAAAAAACAACGCACATGTAGATGTCAAATATAGAGTCGGATGAGAAAGTTGTATACGGTGAGCAATGTGCTAGTGGTGACAGAGAAATGGACTATACAATGAACATACTATACACAAGTGTAGCAGGGTGGGATAACTAAAACCATGGAATTCATCTATTCAGCACCTTGTAGACCGCTGACGATCATTGATTGGTCAACTGTAAAGCTGCCTTCCCTTACATCAAAATCATCACCAGACAATGAGGCACACAAGATACAAGAAACTAATGTGAAGTGAGAAAACTTTCTTTATTTTTAGTCATAAAGGAACAAAGTTAATTTAGAACTTAACAATCTAGGAAACTACATAGTAAAGTAATATGACCATCTATGTTGGAACAAATAAAGAAAAGATGTGAAACTGATTGTTAGTGTTTTTTACAACATAGACAGCCAATGGATCCTGGTTTGATCTGGGCTTCACTACTAAAACATATGATCGTCATTCTTACAAAAGCGGTTTGTAAAATTCAAGATGGTAAGTTCTTCCAAGCAAAGTACATCAGGACTCGAAATACTGGGTGCATGTGCACCCATGTGCACCCAAAATTGGAGCTGTGCACCCAATTTTTTTAAGTGGGTGCACAGGGTATATGGAAAGATATCAAGTACACTAGTATACATCATATTCTTGACATCTAAGTGGTACAAAGATAATAAAATGTCTGTTATGTTACTTGATTACGAATTTGATAGCTTGTAACTATGTTTTGTTATCAGGTTTTGTTGACATTCTACTACAAATTTAAGTGGTGCACCCAAAAATATTTTGGTGCACCCAATTTTTTAAGCTGGGTGCACCAGTGCACCTAATCCTAAAAATGAATTTAGAGCCCTGTATAATGTATTTCTTTTAAGAAGTTTTTGTCATTACAACTACAGATTTACACTGTACGTCAGTGACTTCCCATGTCTCACCAGACAATGGCGAGTCCTGACGAATAACGGCTGCTATATAAGGGTATCAGCAACTATAATGTATTAAAGGTGAGAAACAGACAGTAACATCTATCTTCAACATAACAGAAAACAAAGTCAGTTTAGGAATACTAACAGGGTTAAAGGAATAAGAGAAAAGAAGGAAATCAAATGTTAGTACTGAACAAATAAACATAACGGAATGTACTAGTATGGTATATCTTATCAACTCTTCACATACTATGCTGCAAATTGTTGGCTACATTTGGATCATGACCATATGAGGCATTGAAGTACTGCTTCAATAAATAATGTAACGCTTTCCTCTGAATGGAGAACTCTTTCCCTAACTCAACAATGCAGACTAGGGCTGGGTACCGGTACAGAAAATCCAGGTACAGGTCCGGTTCAGGTCCAAAGGATCAGGTCCAGGTCCGGACCTGAACCTGGACCTGATGCAGTATGACTCATATCAATGGTCCTCTTCACTACAAAGAGATCTATTTGGTGGAGTATTAGACTAACAAAATCCCACAACGCTAACTGCACCTGTACGATTGGCTGTAAAACGTGGTAGAAATTACTATAAACTCTATTCTACTTCACTCTTGTTATTTTCTTCCACCTGCAAGTGCCAAAACGTGTGAATGCCTGATAAAATAATCTGTTAATTTTCTAATCGGTCCAACATCCGGTCCACCTAGTTTTTTCAGGTCCAGTTTTTCTGGACCGGTCCAATAAGAAAAACCAGTTTTGTACCGGTACACTGTACCGATACCCAGCCCTAATGCAGACCCATTGCACTTGTCCCTTATGAATACTATGAGTGCTACAGGATACACATTTTGTAGAAAGGTCAATAAGTTAAGAACTTATTTGACAAGAATCCATGGAGTGATATTGCTTGCTAAACTGTTTGGATCATAAGGAAAATTTATATTTCTTCAGAAAGGAATATTCTTGTATTAGGGTCAGGTCACATTTTTCATATGCATAATAACTTAATAACAGAGCATTCTCGGGGTAGTCATTTTAATATGTTGTACAAAATTCAGCTGTGTTTTTATGAAAATGGGCTGTCATAGGTTCTTGTTGGTCGACAGTTCTGTCATACAGTTCACATGAATGTAGTACGATGGTAGCAGACAGCCTATGACGAATGTGCAGTCATCAATAAATGTTGCCCTTTCTGATGTATCAGATAAATACATTACAATACAGCTTCTAGTTAACCCTAGATGTCATCCAAGTTCTCGTAGATACCTTACCAGGGCTTTAGCCAGCTCGAAATTTTTTTCCGTCAGCAAATTTCCATCGTCGCAAAAACCGCGAAAATCAATTATTCCAGGAGTTAGAAGGACTGAACTGAGACCTTGAAAAACGGGTTTTAATGAGATTATCGTATGCGAAAGGGCACCGACACACATTGTCAACAATCATAACAATAGCAAAACAAACAGTGTGTAGCTTTTACGGCCGTGGACGGCGTCCCCCAAGCCACCTGTAGCTTCCACCAAGGAATTTTGTCCGTCAAGGTTGACGGATTGGTTTTAAAATTTTTCCGTCACACGCAGCAAATTTCCGTCAATTGACGGAAAAACGGACGCTGGCTAGAGCCCTGTACCTTACATAACGTATATATGTAACATACTCTCCAGAAGTTGATCATCATGTAAAGAACACGTTGCAACACTCAGTTCCTGCGGTCGTCATCCTCCTCCTCAACTCTCCTCTCGAACGGCAGGACCCCCGTTCCGCGGTCTGGGTCCGGCATACGCCACATCCGCATGATGGACTGGTCTCTCAGGTAACTGTGGGAACTGTATTTTTATTTATTCATCTCAAGACATGTGGGTAGCCCCTACAACTTATTTGAAATTGATTTCCAAGGGGGCCCACTACATAAATAACAAAAACAAAACGTGTTACATTCAGTAAGACAACCAGAGGACAACAAACAATATGTACAAATAAACCGAAGCGTTCATTAGTTTCTCTGATATTGGAGGTTACTGTAAATGCAGAAATGTTTGCGGTGGTTTGATGTTCGTGGTTTTCGCGGTGGCGACTTCACCGCAAACTTAAAACCACCGCAAACATTTTTCCATTATAGTATTTTTACTCAAGTCAATGGCGATACTGCGAACTTAAAACCACCGCGTTTTCCCACTGCTGCGAAAATAAATCCCCGCGAACTTAAATGCATCTACAGTATTGCTAAGCCATGATTTTATCATGTAGGTGCACAAGAACGCAGTATAATCTACCTCCCCACTTCAACTAGTGGTATGGCTGCAGTTGCAGTTTATGTTACTACCTAATAGTAAGATTATATTATATGTGGAATTCACACCAAAGCTGCTTTTCTACTTGGAGAAAAATAGGCCTACACCAACAACCAGCCATTCCAAATGTAGCCTTAGAAGAAGTTGAGTAGTTAAAAGTTCTGTGTTGGTAGAAATCATTCTTAAGCAAGGTTAAACTACTGTAGTTTCCAGCATAAACATCAGACTTTGAAATGTTTAACAAGCAAACTACCACTCCTGTTACATCACATTATGCAGATAGAACACATGGCTCAATAACCAGTGGATCATAAACTGCAGAAAGAGATGGGGCGCCAGAAATCTCAGAAAACTTATGATCAACTGCTCACTGAGTCACATGTTCTATCTGCATTACATGACATCACAGAGGTCTCTATTAAAAAAAGACAGGAGTTGGACAGTGTAAAATTGGGTATGTCATCTTTCGTAATGGAAACTACAGTTCAACTTTGCTTCATAAGGAAGTTGGACCTTCCAAAATTTATTTTTTGCAAGCGCAAACAACTCTCCAATAACAAAATAAGCATATCTGGAGTTTAGAAGAGAGTGCAGCACACCTACCTCATGTCCTGTGGTGTGAGGAAGATGAACTGTTTGTGGCGGTGATCTTGGGCCACCTTCATCATCATCTCCATACTGATGCGCCGGTTCACCATGTCCTGCACACAGGATAATGTCACATCATTAACTCACATGTCACTGGAACAACATCTGTCTACTACTCATCATTTTGGCCAAACCTCTTGATTTGTCTACATTTATTCATGTACAGTTTCATTACCAAAGCAGGGCTCGAAATACCACCTGCAGATGCAGGTTAGTGCAGGTAAAATTGGAGTTGTGCAGGTATTTCTGGTGTCTACCTGCACTGGTCCATGTACTGGATTTTATACATAAATGTCATATGATGCAGGTGCATATGAATTGATTAGCTGCATTGACTGTTACTACCTATAAAGTACAAAAGAAAAAATAGCAATGGTTCATGAACAATTTTAGTAAAATCCATACTTCCTAAATTTAGAGTGGGGCAAGTAAAATTTGTCTGGTACAGGTAATTTTCAATGTTACCTGCACCGGTGCAGGTATGCAGAAAAAAGTATTTTGAGCCCTGAAAGTAACTCTGATGCATGTAATGCATATAATGCATGTTCAAAGAGCATGACCTCAGGTTCTATCTAGAATTCACTGGACATTGAATGGTAAGCTTTACTGGTCTCTACCGAATCATACATTATGGATTATCTCTTCGGCATCCATTTTACAACTGGCAAAGAGCTAATAATCACTGCAGTAATAATCATTGCGTCTATAAGCACTTGATTAATTTCCAGATTTTAGTAACACATCGATGTACAAATGCCATTCTCTGTACCAACTTAGACACTAGCTTGAGGAACACACGTGAAACATTTTCTAATGGCTATGAGAAATCACTTTCAAAGTATGTCAAAAACAATAGGCAGATGTGACAATAGGAAGATGCTCCTCACCATGAAGACATCAAACTCGTCCAGACACCTGAAGGGAGACTCCATGGAGTCCCACAGGGCCAGGATGAAACACACGGTGGAGAAGGAACGCTCCCCGCCAGACAGGGAACGCATGTCCTTCGTCACCTGCTTGTTACTTTCACTTGACTGCACCTGAGGAACACACATATATGCAATCAGAATGGACATATCTACCTCAGCCCTACATGCTGTCTTCTCGGTACACTTCAACAGATTCTATTGAAGTGAACATTCATCGGCATACAAACAAAACAATCCAGAACAAGCCAACTTTTCCATCTCACTAACCTCTGACTACACAGCCTCACATCCTGTCACTCTAAAGCATTTAAATAACGGCAGACAAACACCAAGACAAATACACAGACCAAAAACAATACCTTCATTTTCATGGAGGTAATAAAGCCCTAAAAAACTTTTGTGCTCACAGTATGACATCCAAACTTCAGCCACTGTCGTGACCATCGCAATCAGGCTTTTAGCCAGGCATGCGTCAACGAGTCATCTGGACTCCCTTTTCTTAGAATAACAAGAAATTTGATGCCCCTGGACTCCCTATTCTGGGGAGAAAATCGTCTGACAAGCATGAAATTCTGATTGACCAGGGATGCTACCAGGTCATCTGTGGTCATAGTCTTCTACTGTCACATATGTAACAGTATTTTTGCCTCTTGGGATACCTTAGAATGCACTGTTTTAACTTAAAACCATCAAAAACTCTGCACCATGGAAGGTGGATACCCCCAGACCCCCCTACAATTGTCACTTACCGCGACTCACCAATAAGTTTGGACTCCCTATTATAAAATCCTAGCTAAAAGCCTGGTCGCAATTGTCTCACAAACATATGTGTACCTCGAGTGAGAGGGTGCAGACTCTGTGGTCAAACTTCATCTTGCCAGAGAAGCCCCTCTGGTGCAGCATGTTGATGAAGAAATGGTTGGAGCGCAGGGCCAGCATGCGCCGGAAATCCTTGTACAACTGCTGGCGCTGGAACATGATCTCATCCAGACTCTGAGAACAGAGGAAAGACATGGTTAGATTTCTACTGTAACTGTATTTAAGTTCGGGGGGATTTTAATTTCGGGGTAGCGGAAAAATGGAGGGCTCGCTGTGGTTTTGAGTTTGAAGTAGTGCCATATACTGTAGTCGTATACTGTAATGGAAAAATTTGATTTTGAGTTTGCGGTGAAGCGACCACCACGAAAACCGAGAACATAAAACTGCTGCAAATATTTCGATATTTACAGTATATACTGGGAAGGAAAAAGGTTACCACAGACAGACATAGGACATGTTCACTCAGATCAAAGCTTTACAAAGGATATGATCATAACCAAAGGAAGAAAAAAGTGACAGTGATCTCAATCCAGTTAAGCTCACAGACGAGCTAGTCTTCCACTGGTTTTGACAGAGAAGACGATATGTACTTTATTTACAGGCTCATTGAGCTCTTTTTGACAAGCACAATGAACAGTGGACCATGGCTTAAGTTCTGTCATAAAGACTACTTAGGTTTAGATTAGAACATGCAGCACAATTATCACCTTGATAAACCTCTTGAGCTCCCTAATCTGATCCTTGATGGTCCCAAACTGTTCTCTGGATTCGTAGTAGTCTTTGGTCACCTCCTCTCTATTGCCACGCCTTTGAACAGAAATAACCATGAACACTTCTCTCCAAAAATTTCTAAAAAGCACAGATGTGCAAACAATGCAATGTAGTTAAGGAAATAATAACAAGCAGGTGTATAGCTGATGGTATATTGAAAGTAGTTTGGTGACATTATTGGCATAGGCAAATAGTCAACCAACATTATGACATGTGACAAGCCCTGTGTGGTATACATAGGAAAATATATAAAAAAATTTTAGATGCTAGAAATCCCTCTGATTATTGTTCAAGATCCCATACTATGCACCCTTGCATCAAGTAGATTAGCCTTATAGAACTGTAGTTATGTATCAGCAGATGCCATGCTTTGTACCTTGTATAATGGTTGCACAATAAAGTTATATATTATCATTATCACTATTTAGCAATACTCTATGCATGTTCTGAGGTAGAGAAAGCATGGCTCACTTGACTTCCTCCTGAGCTATCCTCTTCTGGATCTGAACGATCTCGTTCTCGATGTTCTTGGCCGTGCGTCGCACCTTCAGCCTCTCTGGACAGATCTGAAAAGCTTTACCTGTCTCTTCCTGATGACAGAAAAAAATATATAAGATCTTACTTCAGTCAGGAAGAATACCATCCAAAGGTTTAAAAGTCTCACATGAGGTTATTAAATCCAGTGCTTAATATACTTTTATCAGCCCAGGCGGCAACCCGAGTCAAAAACCGGTTGAACCATCAACATTTCAGTTAGGCCCACTTCCAAGTTATTACTTTCTTCAAATCAGCTACTTATCCATTATCTTTGAGTTACACGTTACTGCTTATGTTTTATCTTATCAAGAAATAAGTACAAAAGCTTATGCACCTAGGTGGGGGAAAGCAATGTTCTAACTGCAAAATCTCATGCTGCACACTGCACTACCTGGGTTTAAAGTTAAGTTGCACCAAGCAAACTGTGGTTGCATTTGCAAGTGTGCAACTTGGGTATTTCAAGCACTGTAAATCTGTCAAATATTTCAAAGTCACATTTCACAAAGTCATCGTTTTAAGAAGTAGAGTTTACTGGGAAAGAGGGTAACGCAAGTAGACATAAAAAAGACATCATAATTGCACAAATGTGTAATAGATCTTGAAACCCCAAGTTTGATCCTTGAGGCTTAAACAGAGCGTCATTGAAAGTAAGACCAGGTAATAAGGACTCCACACTCACCTCCACTTTCTTAGCATGTTTGTCATGTTCCTTCTGCATGTCGGCAATCTTCTTCAGGTGTTCCTTGTGTTTCTGCTCGTAGTGCTTCCTGTGCTGCTTGGCTTGGGAAATCTCAATGTCTGCACGGCCAAGGTCATCCTAAAACAAGGTTATGTTTCCATTTCTGTTAGAGCATGTGACATATTTAGCCTTAAAGGGGACATTCAAAGGCAGTCAATACAGCTCAAGAGGGACACAGAAAATCTGGTCTATGTGGACAGGTGTTGACTATAGACAGCATTCTTAATGCTAATTGATTCTTGATTCTACTTGACATTGTCAGGCAACAGAGGTCGTGGTATATCAAGGAAATCCTAGATAGAATGTGTTAGGAGGGACATCAAGGTGTGCGGTCTAACTAGTGTGAGCCCGCTGGATGGAGTCACATGGAAGCGCAGTGTGAAGACTATCTGACTTCTGCCCACCCGTGTCAGGGATCCTAGCAGCAGTGTAATCAAATACTAGATACTGCTACTGTGTCAATGGGAAACATTATCTTAGGGACCATCAAAAAGTGGTCACATTGGCCAGGTGGTCGGTACGTAGAGATGGCCTCTAGTACAAGTTCAACTGTTAGCAAGAAAAGCGGCCCACACCTTCAGTGGATCTGCACTATCTGCCAGCTCCCGGATCTGCTGGTCGATCTGTTGGTAAGCTGACTCTGCCTCCTCCAGGTCTTCCTTCTGAGCATTGAAGTCAGTCTCGATGGTTTCCATCTTCTCCTCCAGGCTTTTGATCTGCTCATCATACATCATCACTTCCTCTTCCTGAAAAAGATGAAGGAGATGCTAAGTTCAATTGCGTATATGTGCAGCCATGCTTAAATTCCTTATCTGTTCAACACTGTCTTACGTACATTTCAAAACTCTTTTGCTAAGTTGAATTGTGTATAAATCTATGTGCAGACATACTTCACTTCTACCCTCGCTTGGATGCCCAAAAATCGGCTGTTCAAGACTGTACATTTAAAACTCTCTTGAAGAGAAACTCTGATACTTGCTAAACTGTCTTAGCCTGCCTCCACCAATGTGAACACCATGGTGGATGGGACCAGACTGAGGTCGGGTAGTTTACATTAGCTGATTTTATGGGTTGGTTTTATAGTACAACCTTGGTCTTTAAAGTCTTTCCAAAAGCAACAAAAGACCTCATGCAATTTTTCTTGATTGTATTTGTCCTTGATGCTTATCATGAATGATGTGCTCTAAGTAAGAAATCAAGTCACAGATAAGAAAAGGACTAAGACTTACCAAGGTTGACACATCCACTGGTGTAGGCTCCTCAACAGACTGCAAGTCACGGATCTCCTGAGAGGTGGAAAAAGTGAAAACCAGAATATTCAAATACTTACATGAGATACAGACTAAAAAGGACTTTAGAGTTTTGCTATAACTATATATAAGGCCATGTTGATTTGATTACATGATGTATGTTATACTGAATGATATATCCTTCATCTTTTCTTTAAAACCTTCTTTTATGACCTTGCCAATCTATGATATTAGTAGATGTTTTACGATATTTTTTTGCATTCAACGGCATATACTTGCTTACTTTGCAGCTACTATGACTAAATTTTTCCCAATCTTTGGAAATGGCCGAAAATTGATGCACACAGGATTTCAACCATATGATCAAATCAACATGGCCTAGGTATACTACAAACAGAAATAAGTCTATACAAACACAGGATAACCCCACTTACATATTGTATTTTGTTGATGCTCTCTTGAGTCTTCATCTTCTGAGTCTGGTGGCGGCGCTGCTCCTGCTGGTTCTTACGGATGTCCTGCTCCAGTTCCGCCAGCTGCTGCCGGGTGGCGCTTCCATCCTGCTGGAGACGCTGCAGACGCTCCTGAGTCTCTCTGGGGAAAAGGGAATTTCAAAGGAAAGTGATCTCCATCCAGTTTTAGCCCACTGAAGAGCTAGTCTTCCACTGGTCGTGACAGAGAGAACAGACACTTTGTATAGTATTTACAGGTTCATTGTACCGGGGAAATTTCTCTAGCTGTTTTCAACAAGCGCAATGAACAGTGAACGGCGTAACGTCCCGTCCTTAGGACTGCAATTCTTTTCTCATACTGTAAATACATTTATTTTTGTGAGGCTTAAATTGAGGTAGAAGAGGAATGAAAGTTTTTGCTGTGTTTTAAGTCTGTGGTTTAATTAATTACATATAGTACAATACTTCTAGTAATACATAGGAAATGTATAATCATGGTATCATCTATTTGCAGTGAAAAAAAAACACAAATGAAACAACCATGAATATTCTAAGATTTAGTGCAATTTGGTAATCATTTTTTCATATGCTGGTGAAGAAAATAACAACAATCACTACTACTACAGCATCATCATTTTGACATAAAAAATGCTGTGAAGACTACGTGATTTCTGTTAACAAATAGCAATTCTTCTACAATTTTACACACTGCTATGCTCTAATATAACATATGCTTTAGTAAAAACACGACAAGTTCTGAAGAACTCACTGTACTTCCTCCTCAATGCTCACACGGAGGTAAGAAGACTTGTCGGTGTTGGAGGAGTAGTATCTGTTGGTGTACACCTGGTCCCCCATGGCTGTGAAGGCCTCGTTACAGTTCCTGGGGGGGCGCTGCAGCTGCATCACCTGACGAGCCTCCTTGTTGTCCTTAATCATCAGCACACACTCGATCTTCCGCTGGGGGAGGAACGGGCACGACGAGGGTTAGGCAGAGGCGGGGCATGCCGCTTTTTTAAAATTTAATAGCTAGTGAAATGCAGCTTAACCACAGCACGTGTTTTTAGTCAAGCACACCGTTCAAACTCTCCTCTTCTCAATAAGTGTGTTAGTAGAGGTTTCATGCCTACAGTACACACCTGAAGCTAAGTACAACAGGCGAGACAAGGGCATACATAAAAAAACAAGCATCAGATCTTCATAACATGTCATCAATCTTAGTAATGCCAGTTTACCTTCATCTGTGGGGTGACCTATAACCTCTGTATTTTAAAGCAAAATATTTAAGGATATCAAGTCAGCGGACGGCAGTTTCAAACTGCAACATTTTAAAAATATCGCAGTTTCAAACTGCCGTCTGTCGACTTGATATTCCTAAATACCCTGTTTTTAGATACAGCGGATATAGGTTACCCCGCGGATAAAGGTGAACTACCGGTAGCCTTACCATATACTAGCCTTGTTCTTATTTGAAATCAGTCCATTACCGATTGGAACAAAACACAAATGGTACACAAATACATTATCATTAAAGAGGAAAACAGAGAATAACCACAATGTTGTACCTGATCGATGAGGAAGTTGGAGACGACAGGGTCCTCTATATCCAGTACATCCAACACAGCAGGGTAGTCAGGGTGCTGGACTCGGTTGGTACTCACATCGTAAGGGCGCTCCTGGAAACACGAGTAGTCAAGTATTTTTATAAGGAGGGTCTTGTCAATAACAGGTTAAGCACACGGCTTCAGAACAGTACAAATAAGAACAGAAGAATTAGCGAAATGATCACTAAAGAACTGATCTAACTAAAAAAAGCACATATACATGTACACGGGTGTGCAAAGGTGTGACAGGTCGTTTAGTGTAATATAACCAGCAATGCCATGCCCCATACCTTGAAAGCTAGTGTATGTCGTCGAATAGCATTTACCAGTTATATAGATACTTTTAAAAGACTGTAGATGCAGAAGACAGTGAATGATGATGATGATAAATACAGTTACATCAGACCTATGGCTTTTACAGTGTCTGGAGCATGCATTTTGGCCAGGTTGAAGCTTGTTACAAATACACAAGTTTTGAGATCGATCTATGACTCACATGGAAGTGACTGATGATGGTTAGGTTAGGTGTAACGGGTAATATAACCAGCTGTTGCCGTGACACATGCTAAATGGCGGTTACCGGCTATATAGATACATCAGATCTATGACTTTTACAGTGTCCGGCACAGGAATATTTGCCAGGACAAGTTTTGAGACCTATGTCTGACTCACGTGGAAGCGTCTGATGATGATGATAGATACGGTTACATCAGACCTATAGCTTTTACAGACTACAGTGTCCGTAGCATGCATCTTTACCAGGACATGGTTGATGTTACAAAGTTTTGAGATCCATGTCTGACTCACGTGGAAGCGACTGATGATGATGGAGGGGCGCCTCCCCTGGGGGCAGACCTGCTTCATGATGCCCTCCAGCACCCTCTCATCGTGGTGATCGTTGGCACAGAAGGCAAACATCAGGTTCTTCAGACAGCTCTCCACAGCCAGGGCCAGCTCTGGGTCACGCAGGCTGATGCAGCTTCCTGGGAGGGGATAGAACACATCAGTCACTACAAGTTCACAGTTTCTAGTATCACGGCAAGGGCTGTCTCCAGCTTTGAATATTTTCCCCACCCATTGTTTGGGAGCCCATACTGTTGACCTTCCTTGTTAAATGTGTCATTTCAAGCCTGTGAAAATACATATTCAACAGTTTCATGTCACGAAGGTCAGATTTTGCAGACTGATGGGGGTAAAAAAAAATTCTGTCCAAACAAGCAAATTTATGTCTCACGACAGAGGGACGGGTCCTTGACATATGTTTTTCAGCTGTGGTATGATGTTGGGACCTGCATTTTGAGCACTATCCATGCAGCACCCAACAACAAGCATTCAGTATAACAGGTTCCAACGTTGCCATAAGAACTCCCCAGCAGTGAGTACTGACCGAGCGGCCCGCGAGGTTTCTGGTGGAACCTGCCCTGCTGGTAGGCCTGGTTGATCTGGCGCACCAGGTCCGGCATGAAGTTTCCGAAGCGCTTGAGGCTGTTGTTCCTGCTGGACTGGAGGTCCTGTAGCCGGCGCTGCAGCTGGCGCGTGGTGTTCTGGATATCCTGCTCGTCACGTCTGCACAACAAACATACACATATTCCAATAAAGACTCAGTTGGTAGAATCCATAGTTACAAAGTTTGAGCTTTTTCCAACACAAAGGAAACACACCATGAATTTTCAGTCGATCTCGCCAACCTTTATCAGATGTCTGATTAACTGTAAATTTGTTGAAGGTTGGTGAGATCAACTGAAAACTCATGGTAAGTGTTTCCCATGTGTTGAAACAAAGCTCAAACTTTGTAACTTAAAACATAACGTTACAGACAGTACAGCTAGCTGTATAAAGGGTTAACCTATCTGACATTGCCAAATTTCTTCAGTTTGCTTTACTACAATGAATCACACTTTTTTCTACACAAGACAAGGACCTATAACACAGCTTCTATGCAGCCTATATAAAATGTGTGCATTCAGCAATAGATTATCAAACAGTCCAAGACAATCCATTTCAAGTTTAGTGTGATCATACAATTTTCCACTCAAGCAGTCAGGAATAGACAAGTCCACTGACAAGTCCATCCAAAAGTGGTGACAAGCAAGCACATGTCATCCTGTACATGTCATCAAGTCAAAGTTCCTTCCCGCGCCTGATGGCGCATAGGGCGGCGCCCATCTCCGTTTCAGTAGCCCTTGGGCCACACAACGCAATCACTACAGCAGGGGGCTAGTCCACTGGTAGTGGTGTGTGTTCAACTTCCATACTCTTTCCCGAATGCTGAGTGCTAAGCAGAGAAAGAAGCATGTACCATTTTTAAAGTCTTTGGTATGACTCGGCCGGGGATTGAACTCACGACCTACCGAATGCAAGGCGAACACTCTACCCACTAGGCCATTGCACCGTACATGTCATATGTCATCTAAATTTCAAGCCAGTGAAAAGTTGGTTTGTGCCTGTAGATTTTTTTTTGTATTTGCCCTAAACAGAAAGTAAAACTTGTCCAACTCAAACAGCAGCACAACAGTTGAAAGACAGAGAAAACCTTAGATCTACACCATGAAGTCTACTCAGTGTTATACTAGTATGCATGACAGCCTTACTTGAGATTGTAGAGCTGTTCCTTGTAGAGAGTGACAGCCTGTGCGAACTGATCGATCTGGTGGTCGGTGGTGGTCTGCTGTGCCTGGAGCTTCTGCAGCTGCTCCTGTAACAGCCGGATCTGTTCCTCCCTGGCCCTGCGCTCTGCCTCATAGTCCTGCTGAACACTGGAGGGGGGTTGTTGGGATAGGACAGACCACATGTTACCAGACGTTTAGTACAGGGGGGACACTAGAATTAGTGCCTGCGCCTAGAGCCCCTGGTGAGAGAGCTCAAATAAAAAGAAGGTTTTAAACCATTAAAAGCCTTTCTTGGTGGGATTTTATCTGAAATCTGGGCATTTTTGAAGTGGCTATTGATATGGGTATTAGGGTGTCATTGCAGTACAAGCTGTACATCACTCAAACTTCCCTCTAATACATGATGAACATTTTTTTTGTTTCAAGATTACATCATTTCCATTGAATATAGATACAAATTCATAATCCATAAGGTGAAGATGGCAAGACGTGACAATTATTGCTAGACAAGTTACCTGTCTTTCATTTCATCAATCCGCTCCATGACCTGCTCACGGTCCCTCTTGGTAGTCTTGAGCTGGTTGAGGACCTTCCTGTGCTCCGCCTGGGTTTTCTTGCAGGCGTCTTTCTTCAGCTTGAGGTTGGCCTTGGCCTCCTCGTGCTTTGGGTTGAGTGCCTGGACCTTGTCTGCCAGCTCCTGTAGTTTCTGCTGGATGTCCTGGTGTTTGGCCTCTGCAGCTTCCACTTTTTTCTAGAGAGAAATAACAAACATACATCGTTGAATGGGTATCAACATTCTTGCCTGGGTGACATAGAATGAACCAAATTTTCCTCACAAGCTTTAGATTTGCATGAAACCTGGGTTATTCCTATGAATTAAGGACTACTACTGAAAATATAGAAATGCTTGTCATTTTATGTTTGCATTTTTAGTGCCCTCCCCAGCAGAAATTTGTTCATGTATTATTACTATACTACAGAATTGTTTCAACTACGCAATTTAGAATACAGCTACAACCTACTCTCCCCTTCTACTGTAAAATTAAATCCCCAAGTCAAAGTAAATGAATTTAGCAACTGCAGTACATCATTTCACTAACTCCAGCACGATGTAAAAACACTGTCAGCATACATATTAATCACTCTATGGTGCTTTGACTTGAGAATTATTTTCTTTCACTTCTAGAAGTTGAAAGAAGACAACAGAAACCTAGCAAACTCACCATGGACTCCTGCACTTTCTGGTCATACTTGGGGGTCCTTGCCTCTTCTTGTTTGATAGCTTTGGCTATGGGCTCCAGTTGCTATGCACAAACAAGTGAGAAGAACAGAAGATTTAGGACGATTACTTTATATTAACCATGTGCAAAGGAGGGTTTTTAACTCATAGTCATACAAATCCTTGTTGTCATTTGCTGCCTCGTACGCTTGCAGACAGCCTCTGCCCTCCTTGCTTCCAATGTCTACCATATGACTGTGCTCTGATTTTATCCATGTAGTTTCCTCACAAGAACTGCAAACGTTGTGAACTGCGAGTAAGCAAATGTAACATCAGAATTAAGAATGATAAGAAAAGTGAAGGAAAGATTTATGTGAGTCATACACACCTTCTCCAGCTCATGGACCTGTGCCCAGGCATACATGTTCTTCAGCCCTTCCACCTTCTTCTCCAGCTCCTGGAGAGTGGCCAGGTCCTTGAACCTCTGCTCCTTCTCAGACACAATCTTCTCCAGCTGGGGCACAGTCTAACACAAAACAAGGAGTTAGTTCAGGCTCCATCACTCACAATACTAAAGAAATTACTTACAAAAGGAGCACACAACAAGGGCATTTATGTGTGCATTATGAAGAAATTCTGAAATCAAGTTCTACTTCAAAGCCATGGTTTGTCTAGTCCAGGACACTAAACTTGGCAGTTCTGCCATGCTTGATCTTGTGGTACAGCTATCGAAACTAGATCCAAGATAATATCAAGTCCTTTTGGTGCTTGCAACTGTCATTGTTTTTTAGTGACATTTTAACACGTTTACTGAAAACCCATCTGAAATAAATGTCATCAGCGCACCATTTTCATGTAAAAACTTCTTTATACTTGCACACATTTTGATAAACAAAAACGAAACAAAAATGTGCATAAAAATGTCAAATTCATGATCATATTCTGTTTTTTTTGTAAAGGTATAATACTGATACATGATGTAAAGGTGTAAATGTAGCACACTATTAATGGTGTTCCTGGAACTACACATTTTCCTCCTCTCTAATTCTCAACCCTGTCCATGAGAACAGACCTCCTCCTTAGTCCTGAGTGTGGCCTGGATCTCCTCTCTCTGCTCCTGGATGGTGCTGTAGTCACTGCTCATCTGTTCCAGCTGGGTCGCCTTCAGGAAAAACTACAGCCAGGAATGAAAATACTTGTTGAATCAAAATCAACTACTGTAGTGTGTGTGTGTGTGTGTGTGTGTGTGTGTGTGTGTGTGTGTGTGTGTGTGTGTGTGTGTGTGTGTGTGTACAGAAAAACATGTTAATGCACAAATACTATAACCAGCAGTATGAAGTTTGCTGTCTATGGAGATAACTGCCCAATAAGATATTGTTAAATGTTTGTACACATAGTCCACTGTACGTTACAAACAGTGAAATCAAAACATCAAAGTTCTGTATGATTTCACTTACAGTGTCTGACAGATGTGTTTCTTAAAAGAAACATATCTGTCAGACACTGTAAGTGTAACATAGAGAACAGTATTTTACAAAAAATGCGAGGGAAGGAAAAGCATTTTAAGCTGGAGAGAGACAGCCCTAGGTTTCACCAGGGGGGACCTTGGAAGCCAGTTGAACACAAGTCAGTGGATTGATCAATCTCAGCCAATAACAAGTTGAAACCAATAACTATCAGATGGTCTCTCCTGCCATAATCATTCTGACTCTCCTTAGAGCTCAGTCTGTGAGACATTGTAAGACAGATGAAGCCATACCTTGTACTTGTCGGAGGCATTCCTGGAGTGGAGGAAGTTCCTGCTGGTGTCCTGGTTCAGGATGGAGACAGGGTTGTCCACCTGGATGTTGAAGTGGTCCAGCACATGGCTCAGCTCCTCACGCTTGGTGGAGATAGTTTTACCTGGCGTGGGAAAAAAAACAGGTCTGTGAGTTTAAATGAAAATTCTGCGTTTTTGGAATCCATCGTTGTACAATTTCAGCTTCGTTCTGACACAAAGGAAAGGGCCAATCGATTAACCCCCTCTGAACTATGGCGGTAGTAGATTCAGTTTCCCTGTCACCTTTGATTCACTTTTGACATAATTACACTGGTTTCCAGATAGTCAGTGCAGAGAATTAAATATCTGATGAGGGTTGGCAAGCTCAACTGAAAATGGTGATTGTTTCCCTTGTATTGAAACAATGAATATGAAGAATACACATCACTCATCTTTGATACTTTTCAGCCAAGTGAAAAAGAAATTAATTGTCATTGTGGCTGCTTTGCTTTGATTACCATCTAAGACAGTGCTGCAAATGAAGACCACCCACAACTCACCTTTGATACTCTTCAGCCTGTATGAAGTGGCGCCGTCCTGCGCCAGCCTACGCTCCACGATGACGGCTTCCCCGTACTCGTCGGGTTTGTACGCCTCCAGGCCCCTGTTCCTGATCCTGATGGCCACCTCCGCAGCATTCTGCCCGTGTTTGATGAAGCTCTTGATGCTCTTCCCGCGGTCTGTGATGGTGGCCTTCCCTCCCAGTCCCACTACCAGCCCTGTCAGTACTGCACTCTTCCCACCTACAACCACACACAAGGGTATCGGCTTTATCAAGTATTCAGATTAAAAACCATGGAGAGTTCACAGACATTCTCCCAATATGAACATGACTGCTACATCTTCATATCTTTAGAATCATTTTACAGAGAACAGTGCTACTTTCTTTCATAACTGTGGAATATCTACATTTGTATGTGTATAACAAGTCCTTTTTTGCAATTTTGATCGTCTTTATTACATTTAGATAAATTTCTTCCGTCCAACTGACAAAATAATTGGCCCTGAAAAAGTTACCCTAGAACTAGAAGTTACCCTACTGAGATAAAGATGTGTAAGAAAATGTCAGTAATTTTCTCTACCCTTTGCATTCAAAATACATATATACCCTCTGAGTCTCCTCTATCAACTTTTTATTTTGGTTCCTACAAGCCTGTCAGAAAGATACAATATGTTAGAACTTGGTGATGTATTGAATTCTATTATTAACTGGAAAGTCAAACAGCTTTCATTGAAGGAAAAAACATGTAGGTGAACTACACATACTTCCGTTCTTCCCCACCACAAAGTTGACATTAGGTCCGAACTTGAACTCCAGACGGCTGTGGCACATGAAGTTTTTCAGAGATATGGCCTCGATGATGCCGGTGTCAGCTTCTTTCTGCAATATTGACAGCAAAGTTAAAATTTAAAATCTATATTGATGGCACCTATTGTTGACAGTTGTCTGCACCAATAGCTACATAAACAATTTGCTACTGAATTCTACTATGATTGTTTATAACAGAAATTACATGGAAGAGCCCACCAAAGGAAGAAGTTGAAACACAGCACATAGTTAATGGTAGTAGTTATGATGAAGTAGCTTGTTTCTGAGGAAAATGCACACATATCTACAACTACATACATCTATGATATCATCTTCATATCACCCATATCCTACTTTCATACAGTACCGTAATTTCATCTACATGTACTTTCATGGCATTTTAACACAAACAATTCTGCACTGCATGTGTATTTTCATTGGAAATCCAGATTCAAAATATCATGATTTTGTGGTCAAGAGGTTGCTGTGTAAATAAAGCTACTGCAAACATTTAAAAAAATCTACACTACAGTTAACCAAGTGACCAATCCCCACACTAACCACCTCATTAGGATGGTTGAGGTTAGGGTCCCCCTGGGTCAGGTTCATCACATCTTCCTCCCCAGCCCCATCCCCCTCCTCCTCCTCCTCCTCTACATCAGGGTCCTCCTCATGGTGGCCAGACTGGGCACGCGCACGTTTGGAGGTGGACGGCTGGTCCACTTCAGTGTTACTGCCCTTCCTTTTCACCATCCTGGTCTTCTGGAGGAAACACAACTCTCTAGTTATGGTTATTCAACACCAGAGTGCCTTATCTCCAGGCAGATTTACCAGTCGCGTAAGATAGTTTCAAAGCTGGCTTATACCCCCTCACATGTAGCAAAAATCCATCGGACGATGAGTCTGCGAGCCCTAAATTACAGGGAGGTATGACCCTGATGCCGACGAAGAAATGGCAGAGTTCCAACCTTCCCGTCAGGGTCATGCCTCCTCGTAATTTAGAGCTCGCAGGCCCGTCGTCCGACCGATTTTTGCTACATGTGAGGGGGTATATGGAGTATGGCTGGCCAAAGGGAGTCATCAGCCACTGGGAGTCATCAACCAGTCTCTTCAGTAGCCAAACCAAGGAGGTTGAAAAGAGCTTGCTTCAAACACACTCCTAGGCCGGTTTAACTCCTCTGGCAGCTTTTGATAGTACTGTAAATGCATTTAAGTTCGCGGGGATTTAATTTCGCGGTTGCGGGAAAAAGGACTTTTCGCGGTGGTTTTAATTTCGCGGTAGCACCATCCACTGTAGTATCATGCCCTGGAAAAAATGTTCGCGGTGGTTTTAAATTCGCGGTGAAATGGCCGACGCAAAAACCGCGAACATAAATCCACCGCAAATATTTCTGCATTCACAGTACCTTATGCTACCGCAGGATCTGCTTGGAGATTACAAAGTGCTGCAGTAAACCATGCAGTTCAAGATTTTGGTCTACCTTTTCTTCCTCTATGTATGTCACAGCAAGGAGTCACAGACTTCGGAGGCCGTGGATAAATACTGTGCTCTGCAGCCACAACATCTAGTCAATGAACAATGCCAGGAACCTGTGACACATTGCTCCCAAGGGACCTGACGATATTTACCGGGGGGGAGGGCTGGTGCATAGGTGGGGGGGCCATTGAAAAATTTTTTGAGCCGAGGGGGGGGGGGGCATTGAAAAATTTTTTGAGCCGAGGGGGGGGCCATTGAAAAAAAAATTGCCTTAGGGGCCTTGATAAATACAAGCAAAATGTGCCCCTGAAATACAGGAAATGAAGTTTCAGATGGTCAAGATTTCAATTTTTCTCTGGACGTCCCTTGCGACGGCTTGCGCCTCCGGCGCACACAACACTTCGGCACTCGTCGCCATCAAAAATCTCTTCCTCTGACAGAAAATTGTCATTACATTTAGCATAGTCTACCAGCGAAGTTTATCCCTCAAAATGCAGAAAATCGTGTCTCAGAGGGTCCAAACTTCATCATTTGAATGACATTTCTCCAGACCTACCTTGCGACGGCTCGTGCCATGCCCGGCGCTCGAAATCGTGGAAATACGTTGGGGGCCTCGTCGCCCTCAAAACCATGTGAAGTTCTAATAGAAAGGCTATTAAACTTAGCTTAGTCTGCCAGCAAATTTTGCCCATCAAAATTTAGGAAAGATCGTTTCAGATAGTCAAGATTTCCAAATTTTCCCGGGGGAGCATGCCCCCGGACCCCCAAGGATTACGTTGATATAGTTCGCCCTCCCCATACGGAGAAATTTAATTTTCTGCAGCCGCCTCTGTCGTGTGATTCCATGTTCGCACGAAGTTTAAGAAAACTATAGAAACTAAAATTGGTATAAATATCAATCCTACGTGCATCTGTTCTTTGTATTCGGAATGGTTCACGGACGGCAACGGGATAAAACATTACGATGTTTACTTTCGTGACAGCGGGCTCTCTGCTGCATATGACGTAATCATGGTGGCGTGAAATTTTTTTGGCAAGTTTGTTGGTTGCAATTGGCCGAAATAACTCCCGTTTTGGAAAGATTGAAGCAGTCTTGAAGCGGTTTTCGTAACGATATCGCTAAAATGTACCCAAGTCTCTTCCAACTACAACATTAATTTGTTTTCTTTTGTGGAAATTTCGTACATGTGTAGTGGAAAAGATCGCCTAGGATTACCGCCCCTCCCCGCCCGCTTTTCTCTTCGTTGATGTGGACGCATAAAATCCACATTTTTTGCCTCGCAGAATGCGGGAAATTTCGTTTTAGAGGGTCAAAAATATCAAAATTTCTCGGATAGCATGCCCCTAACCCCCGAGACCGGTTGGGCCTTCGGCCCTCCGATCCCTGGACGGCCTTTATTAAACAGCTAGCGGTCGGTCTGGCGGAAACGCTCAGTTTCGTGATCTTGCGTATTAAACGTTACCAGAGACTTTTTTCACGTAGATCGGAGAAGTGATATCAGACAAGGTAAGTCTTATAACCGTTGCAGCATGAGTGTAACAACATCAAGTGCTACATGTTTGTATATATGTCATCAAAATGAAAACTCGGCTGTTGTAAAACTTTGGGAGATAACATATGCCCCAGCAGGACTCCAACGTGCGTAATTTGTTGACGTGCGGGTCTTGACACCCCGATCGTCGTCACGTTCAAACAACGCTACCGCTATTGTTATTGCTATATTATTTAATGACAGACTGTGTGTAATGGAAAAGGCAAGGAAAAATTTGGGGGGGGGGGGCCATTGAAAAATTTTTTGGGGCGGGGGGAGGGCCATAGAAAAATTTTTTGGGGCGAGGGGGGGGGGCATTGAAAATTTTTTTACCAGACCTATTTTGCACCAGCCCTCCCCCCCCCCAATAAATAACGTCAGGGCCCCAATTTAATTTGAATAACAATGACCCCCTGATGTCATGATGTTGTTTTTGTGAAGAATGACAGTGAAGGTGTTTGTTGATGACAATGATGCTCATGCAAAATTCATGATCCATCCTGTTTACCAAAACAATACACACATTGTGCTACCTGTGAAACTTCTGTGTAAGTCTAAGAAAAGGCTGTCAACAACTGGAAGCTTCCAACAATACTTATAACGTTACATATGCCGGAAGTGGCTATGAATATATTATTTCTACAAGTGTAAAAGAATATACCAATCCTGTGTCTTTCTGAGAAATTTTTCTTATGACTTGTTGATGAAAGTTCACATCCAGTTAGTACTTACCGTAGAACTTTAAATGTTCATGGTGGTTTTATTTCTTGCAAACACCTCTAAGCAAAATCAACACCACCAATATGTCTTTTCTAAATCTACAGATTAATACAGATTGCTTAAACCGTGAACTTCCAACGCTGCGAAAACTTCCCTCCTATTGCCAAACAAACAAAAACAGCAAAAGTAAATGCATCTACAGTATGCCACATCTGCAACCTATTAAAATTTTTTCCACCCCTCCCCATCAAGCCACTGCGAGGCGGCAAACTTGCGAAAATTATAATGCCATGTGATATTCATGTTGTACTAGACAGTGCCGTTTACCGTGCTCCTTCCTTTTTCTGAAAACTTCTTCTGGGTGAATTTCGTGACTGCAGATCACCATAAATTATTTTTCCGAGGCGGCCACCATTACGGTCCACACGGCCCACACACCGCGCCGGTACATCGAAACCTTGCTGTTTTGATCAGTTTCCTCAGACAATCAAAATTTCTGACCTCACTCTCACATAATAAGCTTGTATACCATTGTGCATCATTAGAAGTATCAAACAAGATATCACTGACGGAAAATGTACGGAAAAACTGAGTGAAACGTACCTGTGACAGCCTCCAAAACAAACGGAAAGTTGGCACAAGCCTGGACCCGTCTGGACAGAAAATGGCGCCAACAGCTTCAAGGCGATGACGTCAAAAAACATCTGTGGCATCGTGTGATTGGATGATTGAAACGCCCCCTACCGAATCTTTTGATAAATGTAGCTTCAATTCTTACTTGGAGATGGGATTTTTAAATGCCACTGAGAGTCCAATAATCCATCAAACAGATTCCTTTGTAGCAAAACTGACCAATTACCATTGTTTTGAGTATTTCCAGTTCTCAAGTTTCCACAGACAATCAGGTCCAGGTTCAGATCCGGACCTGAAAGTGATCCTCTGGACCTGAACGGGACCTGAATTTTCTGTACTGGTACCTTCCCCTACCAACAGTAGATTTTTTCCTTTCACATCTTATTCTTTGACTTTAGATATATTTTGGCATTCTATGGCATTAGACTATGATTAGTTACCTGTTTTCTGATACTTTTTTTTCAATCTATGGAGTATTTGTGCTCATTTTACAGCTGCTTTGCGCAATTTATTGTGTGGTCGAAAACTTCTTTTTTTTTTTGGAAACGGCCGAAAATTGGTGCGAGCGCGGATGTCATCCATATAATCAAATCAACATGGCCTTAATGTAACATGTCTCAAATTGAGATGTTTTGACATGAGGATGAGCATGGCAGATGTGGCTTAGACTGTATTAAAAATTCCCATCGTGGTTAATGATGGGAATGTCCTACTTCAGGCATTTTTGGAAGTTACATGATGGTGAACACCATTCAATATAATCATGATTGATGAAAAATGTTAAAATAACCATCTTAGTTAAGACTGTCATACTTTGGACAACTTCTGTTATTTGGTTGAAGATGACCGTTGCAATTTATGCAAATGAGGACATACTATGTACAATGAGACACACTCCCAATACTGTCACAGTGGGGTTCAAGTGCTGCCAAGCTGACCATGCCAAATGGGGCTGTCCCTTTTGGCATATAAACGGTTTAGCGGTTGGGTTTGTGACCGTGCGGCCTGAGTTTGAATCCCGGGAGCCAGGAGACTGTTTCTACTCCTTTCTTACATTGGCTCCCATGCTGACCCTGTAACAGGCTAGAACATGTGCCACACAAGGATATCGAACCTGACTCTTACGAGTCCCCATGCCAAAGGCTCTAAGTCTTTGGCACAGTGTTTGCGGTGCTGGGTTTGTGATCTGGCAGCCCAGGTTTGAATCCTGGGAGACACACGATTGTTTCCACTCGCCTCTTACATCAGTTGTAAAGGTCAAAATCATTCGGGGAAGGTATGCAGTCCTAGAACTCTGGTTCTACATGTATTTCTTGCAATTTATAGAGGTAGTAGATAGAAATGTAAGCAAGTAATAGAGACCAGCAATGAAGTAAACTCACACACAGTTCATCAGCATACATGTAGATATATTGTGGGCATCTCCATTGCAAAACATAAGAAATCTATTTTTGTTTAAAACAGGTGGTCCTATTCATCAGGTGGTTCTCAATTTTCAAACAAGTTACTCAAGAGAACTAACCAGTCATGTAATATATCAAATTGAAAAGTGGTGATTTGTACAGCATTAAACATAATGTATGGTGTAGTGTGCAGGTAGCTATTATTACATTACTGAACTGTCTGAAAATTTGTAGTTCTGTGGCTAAGTAGGCCGGCAGTTGAATACATGTACATTCAAATGGCTACATGGCATAAAATGACCTTAACATATACATATACAACCATCAATTTTGTTAGTGTTGGTACAAAATCAGAGAAGCATGAAATGGGCCATCAGAAAAAAAATCAGGAGATAAGCTGTTGGTCCACCATTAAATATGAGTACATCTTTCATGGTACATGCCAAACAAATCAACACATTATATTAGCCATGTGTGGAATACAAGTTTCAGTCTCAGATGTTATGTGCTTGATCAAAAGTCATGACCTCTTTTCTCACAGTAATTTCTCAAATCTGTATCTTCCCTAAAACTGCCATAATACGGAGTACCTCCACTTAATACAGACGTAACAGTAGCCCTGGTAAAATGGCATGGAATTCCAGAAGTAAGCTACATATTGGAAACCAATCAATCACTTGATATATCAAATGGAAAGTCGGTGGTATATACATAATGGAACATTATACAGGGCAAAGGTTTTTAAAAAATCAACATCTTCACATAGACAGACAGGACTTAAAGACAAACACAGGGGGTCCTTATACAGATACAGTTAGTAAGGGATGTACAGTTTATAGCAGCAGTAGAGTAATATATCTATAGACGACACTGCAAAAATAGCAAAATCAATGATAATTCCTATCTACATAGCTGATGCCAGGTCACTCTAAACATGGCACTGGTAGAGACCACACTTCTACAAAATTCCCGGTACCAATGCCCTGCTCGTTTAAAAACATATCAAGTTTCTGATACAATTCATACTTGAGTAATGTATATCCAGTATCTAATTCACAGTTTGAATTATTTGAAAAGTTGGCAATGTCACTTTGGATTGTTGCAACTTGAGAGGCAAAAAGAAATTCTGCGCACCAGAATGACAGGAAAAAATTTCTTCTCATGAAGGGTAAGATTTTTTTCAGACAAAAATCAAAATGGGACCTGATTTTCCTTGTGTATGATGTAACTTATGTAGACCATTATCTTTGTAGAACCTTTAATGAAAATACATCTCCTAGCAATCTCTTTGGTCTACATACATTGTCTTTTGTTTTAAGTTTGATGAGTTAAGTTTCAATCTCTCAGGAACACATTTCACTGCTTTAGCTGGCAAAGGTATCCTACAAACGCAACGTAACCTCAGCACAGTGTAACATCTTACACAGATGCTGTAGCACTTTTATCCACTGGCCACCTAGGAATGTAATAGTCATACTTACATCAATGTTGTCCCACGAATTAGTTATCAAATGATGAGAAATTCTAAAAACAAATGCTGACACGTTTAAACTTTTAAAAACACAACTAATCTTCGAGGGCATCTGTCAGTGTAGTCCATACAGGGGGTGGAGGTATGGGGGAGCTTGCTCATTATCCCTTAGACTTTTACACAAAAGTACAAGTGGAGAAAAGACCACTTCCATGATATTTCTATATGTCACATCTTTTTCCAATTAAGCCATGACAATACTGGATTTTTTGGTTGTGAACTTGCCATCCCCTCATACCACCCCCATATGGGATTGACACTGGCAAATACAGTCCAACATTCCGACACTAGTAGCCTTGTCTACCTAGGTTTGATTAGTACAAATCAGTCACCACATACATACATATACAGCATATCAAAATATCATCTTAAAGTTTACATTATCAGATGGAAGATTTCTTGTCTTCCCCTTACAATCTGTATCCCTCTTTGAGACAAATGTCAGCTCTTACAATCTCATTGTCGAGGATGACGCATCCTTTTTTTCAAAACATTTACATTTTGGACAAGAATCGTCCCCAGTAAACAACAAGTAAACAAAACAGGAACATGCGAAATTTTAAATACTTCTTTTCCACCATCTCAAAAATGTCAAGTGGAATAAGTCCAAACTCCATGTACATTTTGTAAAACTGCAATCATTTGTACCACCTTGATCTAACAAAATTGGTACTTTTGCATTGTAAATCCCATGAAATTGGCAAACTGCTTGGAAAAAATCTTGAGTAAAAACCTGGACGGAAAGGAAAGTGTTGGGGCTTACATGCCATTTTTCAACACAAAGTATTCATGAACAAAAAACTTTACAATGGCCAGTAAGAATATTTCTACAACCAATGTTTTGGATTGTGTAAATCACAAATTACTGTAAGTAGAATGTCTGCATCTGGAATCTTCAATATAAAATTAAGTCATACGCTTCAAAATTCAACTGGCTAAGAAAGTGCACCATTTGGTCCTCAAGTTTTCATCCGTATACATGTACTAAACAAAAAAGACCACTTTGGAATTTCCCACCTTTATATCAATGTTAGGTTGATCAAATTCTGATGTCATGGGCTAGTTGTTAAGGATCACCTATCAAAAAGTTTATCTTGACCTTTTTTAAGTATTTTGATGCAAAGGCTCAAATAGTTTACTTTTCTGTCCGTAAAATGCCACCAAAATATATGAGAAAGATGTGGAAAGATAGGTGTGACTTTACATCTGGTCTCCAGTAGCTGTGTCCACCAAGAGTTCACTTGTACATGTACCTGACTTCTCTCCACTCATTTTCCTTACACCCCTTTCCACTATGCACAGCGACCGCTAATTGACCAAACATTTGAAAGATCACTCAATGACTTTCATATAGAAAGGACAAATCTTTTAAATTCTGTATCAAATCTTTTTTTTACATGATAATTTTAAACTATGAATCATATCCAAATAATGATGCCAACTTTGGTTGTCTTAGTGGAAAGGGTGGAAATGATAAAAAGATAAGTAAGCTTTTGTTCTTACAATAAACCTTATGGTACAAACTTAACTGGTCCCTGTTAATGCTGCTTGAACACAGCTTCAAAGTCTATTTTATATTTTCAGAAATGCCAGCTTTTCCTTAATGTGGAATGTTTGATTCCATTCAAATACAAAATAACTGTTTCTCAAGAAGGTTATTGAAGAATTAGACATTACAAGACGACTTTGAAACTGTATAATGAGTACATTGTACAAAATGTGGGACAACTGCACATTTGTTTTAGTTGCATAATGAAATGTCCTAGCAAAAACTTTCACAGCGACTGGTAAGCTTACAACAGCACATGTACAAAAGCTCGGTATGCAAATATTGTCTGCTGAGAAGCCTTTAGAAGAGCCCAATTCTTGGATACATTTTGTACAGAGGGTCTCTCTGGAAAATAGGAAACCTTGTTATCTTGTTATCCAATCAGAATGCAGCATTGAGTATAATGGGCCTGTGATTGGGCAGGAGACATCACAACAACTGGCACTTCCCCAGCATGGACAGGGGGTTCTTCTTGCCGTGGGTTCGGCGCTTGTTGGGTCCCGCCAACTGGATGGTCCCATTGTCCTCCTTCTTCTTTGTTGAGGAGTTGGCATTGCTTGTGACAGTGTTGAACATGCCTGAGAATTGTTGAAGGACAAGGATGAGGAATCATCATTGTTTGTAACAAAATTATATAAAATGTCTATCTCCTAATATTGTCTATATCTAAGGTTAACCTACATGTACATAATCTCATCCTCATGTCTGAGGGTCAAGTATTGTGTTAATCTAAGATTAAAGTAACAAGAAATAATTAGATTTACTAGATTTCAAATATCCTTCCCCGAAAGTGAGCACTGTTCCTTCTTTTTTCTCTTCTCTTTTCCCTACTTCCTGTTCTTTCCTTCTCTTCATCTATCTTCTGTTTCCTCCAAAACATTTTGAGTGTCCACACTAGCATCTGTCCTTCCCTTCCCTCCCCTTCCCTTCACCCCTCCCCCCGCCCCTCCCCTTACCCTCACCACCCTTCTCCACCCCTCCCTTCCCCACCCCTCCCTTCACTTCCTGCCCCTCCCCTCCCTTCCTTCCCTTCCCTTACCATCCCGCCCTTCCCTTCCCCAACCCTTCCTTCCCTCCCCTCCCACATCCCCTCCCCTCCCTATCCCCTCCTTTCCCCACCCTAGGAACGTACCAATCTTAGGCTGGTTGGTCTGTGGCTCCTCCTCCACCATGGCCTGGACCCTCTCCAGGTACTTGTCTGCCAGATACCTGAATACTGGAGACAAGATGACAAGATAATGACATTAACTTATCTATTGGCTGCAGAAGTGAAGATATCCTGTTTCATCTTCATCTTATTGTATTTCACCCAAACAATGTACTGTGTATTCTTTTGTCTGTCTGTTGTGTCACTGTGTTTTCTTATCCATTGTAATCACTTGATGATTAATTGTTGAATCGGCCTTCAGTAAATCAGGTCACACGTATGTGTTTAGTCTCCACTGTACTGTCTACAGATTCCACAAAGCCTACTTGTAGTTATACAGCCTCTTGAGACAAGATAAGAGATAAGAATTGGCTGTAAAGCAGTAATGGGATAGATAGCAGTAGATCTTTGAAGAACACTTGCAGATAGATGTGCAAAAGTTAGGTGTGACGAATCGCTCAGTGTAATATAACCAGCTGCTGCCGCAACGCATGCCAGCGAAGCTGGTGTGTGTAACGCCAAAGGGTGGTTATACCGGCTATATAGATACAGATACAGATAGATAATCAACCACAGTTGAAGTACCTATTTCTGTCCTACTTCACATGTAAGTGTCTTCCTACTTACCATCGTCAACATTAAGATTATCCTTGACAGATGTCCGGTAAAACCTAAGTTTTAGCTTTTTTGCTAAGGTGTCTGCTTCTTCCCTGTGAGGAATCAAAAACAAACACATGTTACGGAAACTCCAGCATGACTGTCTTGCTATATCATAACGATCATTCATCATTCATGATACAGTATTTTCAAATATTCTCTTGTTCTAAATACCTAACAAGAATAAAGAGAGTACAATTAAATTGACTTTATTTGGACTAAAACAGTATAATACATGTGGCCCAAAGGCAGCAATTGCTGGTATAGTGCACTTACACATTAAACATCAATAAGCACATCACACACTATAAAACATATAATGTACAACCACAGAAACTAAAGCAAAACATTCAATACAATCTACAAAGTAGCAAAATTAATACAACCTAAACAAATATCTTGCTAAATATGCCCAAAAGCAACTAGATTTTGATTTTAGAACAGTCAGACATTTCAGATAGTAGCCACAATCTTTCGTCAGTGACACTGACAGGATACTAAAACATCTGACAGTTTCCAAAATCATATCCAATCGTTTGAGTAACTGCTTTTTGGTGTATCTTATTACCTGGATGTCTAATCTTCATCGACATATCTTGCTAAACAACTGATTCATGCAAACTACAAACATGTCTTGATGATGATAACTAGAGTTCTAGAAATGTTCAAATCTACATTGTCTGTGACAAACAATAACACAGAAGGACTTACGTCTCTACTTTGGCATCCTCTAGCAAGTCAATCTTGTTCTGTACTAGGACCGTGGGAATGTCGCCACACTCGTCTTCAACCTTCCCCTTCCAAGATTCTATCGCCTCGAAGGACTGGCGGTCTGTCGTGGAGAACACAAGCACGCATGCCTGAGCACCTGAGAGACGGCAGAAAAAACATCACTCCATTTTCACAATACTGTATAATTATTTTGGAAAATATTTCTTTATGGATACTACTATATATAGTAGTAATATGATACTATGACCGAACATGAACAGAATGCAGCCTATTCCATGGCTAGGAAAACATTGTAGAAATCATAATACAAACATGTACATGTAATCTGAACTTTGAGAAAAGATTACTAGTTACATCAACAGTGTTCAAATTCTTCAAAAGGTATAATATTAGAAAAGGAAGGTACTAATTGACTGGTATTTACACTCAGAAATAAATGAAGTTTTGTCTACTACATAGCAAAAAGGCCTGATTGGCAACTGTAAGTCATTCTCATCAGGTCTTGTTTCCTTGGTGAAAACTAGGTGTGAAGATGTTTACAGTTTGTTCAGGAGGCTTTTGTACACTACAAAGGTCCTTCAATCCGGAGGGGCTCTACAAATTTGTACATGTAGAATGGCACAACTAATCACAAAGTAAAAAAAAAGTTCATTCTACTTGTAAAATAAACAGTACATATTATAGTAATTGCAAATTTATTTGTATTTCTAAATTCAATGATACATGTCCATTGTACCTTGTTTTCTCATATCATGCCATACATGTACATGTACCAGCATTAAAAACAACAAACCAGCCACCACCATTTCCACTGGTTCCCATTAAAAAAAAGCCATCAAAGAGGCTTCAGACCTATAACACAGCAATTAAAATAGTGTGTTTGTTGTTATGAGGTGTTTCGTTTATGGAAAGTTGACTGAGTCTGACATAAGCTTGATTTTGTTGATGTTTGCAGCACAGAAATCAAGCCTACCTCACAGCACCCTTAGCACCGAAGCTCTATGTGTGTATACAGGTTGTGTTAAGTTCTGAATGGGTCAATGGGCCCTTTAAGGTTTAAGTAGGAGATCTTAAGTAACCAAACAGCTATCTGTTAGAAGAGAGGGAGAGTACTTTATTCCTTTGTGAATGTACAAGTAATGTGTACTCATTCCAGCACTGTTTGGTGGCTTGTTTGCAAAAGCTCCAAGACTCAAAATTGTGAAATAAAAAGACACTCGACACTACAAGATGCTCATTATCACTTTTTCATCCCTGCAATATGTTTAGTGGCATCTTGCCATATTACTCACGTGTCTAGGAAGATTTGATTGCCTACCAAATAATTCAGGATGCCAAAGGCTAAGGGCCTCTGATGAAATTTTATGACATCCAAGACCACTTAAGTCAAATTCACACGAGGGGCTACAGTACAGACAGCAGACCTTCATGAAATATTTACAGACCGGTGTGCTGCTCTGCCTCGTAAATAAGCGACAAGCTGATTGAAGGTAATAGATGTCTTATTTGGACTGTACATATGAATTTGGGTGATTCTGATGATACCCCAAACAGACACAAAGGCGAGGATATGTTACTGTAAACCTGGAAATATTTACTGTTCTATTTCCACGGTACTTTCAAATTATTGCACAGCAAATTCGTTCACAGTTTTGTTCACAAACACAGAGAAATCCCAAATACCCTCATACAGCGAAATTGAATCCCCAGAAAAATGAATGAATTTAGAGTATTCCGTGTGGTTTGCGGTGACCTAATGACCGTTAAACAGCCCGAGGCAAGTTCTGCTGTGGCTGAGGATAAGAGTATGCAAGCACATGCCACTCTCCAGGCAACCACTGTTGATACAACATAGCTTTACTCCACACTTCATGCTTGGCTTCTTTACATTGTTAAAACTTGGCCACAACAAGAACAACAAAGGGAGATCTATCAAACTGGACAACTTTGTGTCTTCGTTCTCTATCTCTACAGTTTACATTTTCTCTTCCTCTCAGTCTTGCAAAATGAATCACATTTTTCTACATAGTCAATGTTTTAGCCAAATTTCATGTCACATTCTCTCATAAGGCAAACTTGCCATTGCAAATTTTAGGCCACATCAATTAGATTTGTTAGTTCTTGGATCCTAAAAATATGCTAAGCTGGTAGAACGACATGAAACAAGAACCTAAGGTTAGTACGGCAAAAGTCTGTACAAATAGTTTCAGAGACCACACAAGTTTTTCATGTGGTCTAACGTTAGCATTGGCTACAGGTACATGGACAGACCAGATGTTACCTCGCAGTACCAGTGTTTTTGTTTACCTGGGCAGGTGTGGACAAGAGGAGGCCTAGAGGCATTTCATGACAGGGTCAACACACTTCAAAAGGTTTTGGTTTACTCCCAAAATTCCTTTGATGCTGCATTACCATGTCATTGTGTTCACTTCTTGGACACTAATCAGGTGTTGAGTCAATGGCACATCCAGACTTTGGAGGCATTTTCATAATCGCATCTCTAATGCTATCCAGGCCTTGGTCTTGTTACTTTCAAATAAATGTACTAGTAGCAGTAAGCTCACATGATGCTTGTATTTTTGAACATGGCCTAGTTGTATGTATATAGACCAAGTGTATACGTACATCTACAAGAATTATAACTTAATGTTATACCAGGGCTGTCTCCGTCCCACCTGTCCCATGGCCAATTTCCGCTGTTCAAACTGTCATTTTAAGCTTACAAAAATACATTTTCATCAATTACATGTTATGAATTTCATGTTTTGGGAGAAGTTTTTGTCCCTCCCAACAAGCAAACTGAGGGACGTGTCCTGATAGATCTAGACAGAAATAACATCACTCACCTCTGTAATATGCTTTTGTGATAGCATCAAACTCTTCCTGCCCGGCTGTGTCCCACAGCATTAACCGTATGTCTTCATTGTTCACTCTGAAACATCAAGGCAAATGGGCTTTTTAGTATTACATTAAATGCATTAAAGGTATCTGTCCTTTTCTTCTTGCAAAGCATTGAACTTCATGAATCAGATAATCTCATCAACATGATGACTGTATACTTGTAATGTCTCAGTTTATAGCAATGAAACGTCTCACTCTAAATACCTTGGACAATGGTGAAATAAATATAATACGTCTACTTATCTAGAGAGATGAGTTGCTGTTGCAATAAATGAACAGTACAAATACTAGTAGTAGCCCCCTTCCCACCCTAATTGTTACCTACTGTGCAACCTTAGGGGCACAACTGTTACTGATTTGATACTCTGTTGCATATCATAATGGAATGAGTGGAATTCCTCCAAAGCTGTTTACTACCACTGTGACCCCTTTCCTCAGTTATACAGAACTGTTGGAAGGGATAAACTACCAATACAACAGTAGCCTGGATTCCATACCCCAACCTCAAGATATGCACGATAGATACTTGAGATCGGGCTGGGGTTTGGTAACCAGGCTAATACAACAGTTACTATTGCCAGACAATCCATCTGGAAATACTAGTAATACGCTTTCATCCTTTCGACATATTTCACTCATGAACAGGAACCATGTCATGAACAATATGAACACACACCCCTGTTAGCTTTAAGTATATTTTTGAAAAACTTATCAAGTTACTTGCCATACAACACCCCATCAAAGACATCAAAATTTCATTCCGTAAGTTTTCACACGCACCCTTAAACTTATCAACTGACTGCAATTTTATACCCTAAATATGCATGCAAGGGGAATCATCACTCAAAGAGCCACAGACATATCATTTTTATCAGGCATCCCCTGGTTGCAGCTATCTTCTCCCAGCGAGAACACAACAGGTGTTACTGAACCATGATCACACAGGTCACATAGCACTGTGAACCCGGTGCCTGGATACCTGAGTATGTTGTTGGACAAACTATGCTTCATACATTGGTAGTCACTTTGGTAAATAACTGGATGAAGTTGCACGAAAATTCAATTATAGGCAAGCATTATAGACCTACATCATACCTTCTAGCACATTCTAGCATATAGATATCACACCAGTTATGCTAAAGTCACATTTCCAAACCAGGACCTGGCCAGGCTGTTTTGGGAACAAAAAATAAAAATGTATACCTACAAATAAACACAAATGATGCCCACAGCTGTCAGTTTCACATTTGTGTATTCCAATATGTTTTACATCATATTTTTCGTTTCCAAAAGCTGCTCCAATTTGGAAATGTGATCCAAACACTAGTAATTGATAACAGGCAAAAAGAAGTCATATTTAATCTTAAATAAAAATGTACTGCAAGAAATGCAATTATAGGTCTTATTATTATTACTCATATGCTTCTAAGCTTGGCTATAAGATTTATATTTAGTGTTGTCATGGACGAAATATGCCTAAAATCCTGCAGCAATAAAGCAAACAGTGAAGGACTAAAGTCTAACCCTAATGACAGTCCAAGCTGAATTCTTCATGTCTACAATTAATTTACTTGAAGCCAGTTACAATCAATCATTTGTGCTATCACATACCTACCTGGGTAAGCAGTTGCCCACTGATGTTTGTGTATCATCTGATGCTATAGGCACAACTATATCATGAAAACGTCTACAAATATCAAAGAGAGCTTACTCTATTTGTCTTTCTAGGAAGTCCACCCCGATAGTTTTCTTGTAGTCCTTAGTGAAGATGCCTTTACAGTAGCGCTGGATCATGCTGGACTTGCCGACAGCACCGTTGCCGACGACGACCACCTTGATGGCCGTCTCTACATCCTCCTCCCGCATGGCTGGTGCCGTGAGATCTCAGGACTGCACGATGCTGCAAGACTTCAGGCCACCGGTCTCATAGCTGCAGAAACAAGGATGTCTAACAGTCAGCATCTACAGTCAAAACTGGCCATGATTCCCCATAAAGGACATTCATCTGGAGACCAAGAAAATCTGGTCTAGGAGGACAGGTAATGCTTGCGTCAAAGGGTAGAATTATCAAAGGAAGCACTTACATCTTTCAGGTTTAGTTTTGTACAATGTAATCAGTAAATGAAACTTTGACTGGAATTGCCAAACTTTGGCCACAACACAGGATAATAAGTAATTTCTTAATATATATGGTTATCTGAGGAGAGTTTTTTAGCATACAATTGAAGCCAGTTAATTGCACAACGGATAACTGCACACTTCTGTTCATTGCACAGAATCCCAAAGTCCCATAGTGATGTGGTCTAGTTGAATAACTTTGCTTTGTTGCACCATCCGGATAATTGCACAAAATGTGCTGGCAAATTCTGAATGCAATTTAATGGCTTCTACTGAAGTATTGTTCTCCCTACAATTGCCTGAAATATCCTTCTGAGAGCTATATGCATCAGAAACTGAAAGGTGTGTCTGTGATGTATGCAAAAACCTGTGTACACAGTTTCTCTCCGTTTGTTTTGAGGAATGCCTGATTTGTTTTACTTGTAAAGGTATCGAGTTAGACAAAACTAAACACACAATATACAAAATGCTTGTTACTGGGAGCAGCAAAAGAGGAGCTGTAAGTGTAACAATATGACTGAACCACCCCAGCTATTACTACCTTACAGTCATCTAAATGAGAAACATTCATCTTGAACTAGTCGATGGCGTGGAATAAAGATCAGCCTGGAGATTGAAAATCATGTTCAATGGCTCAATAAAGGCCATAAAATTGCTGAGAAACTGTCAAGTGTCATTAATGTTTAATGAAGGGCAAACCTGCATGTTGAGTGGCTAAAGGGCAATTACACTTTACAGGGCAAATATTTTCAGACAACCAGAAACCTTCTTTTAGACAACGCAGCTTCTTACTAGTACAGTTTGACAACAGAAAACTTAGACCCAAATCAAACTTGAACAGAGTTCCTGTCCTTCCATTATGTATAAGCTGTATGTTTTTCAAAACATATATCATTTTGTGAAATTTGAAAGGTAGAATAACCAATACCTTCACAAAACTCCTTGAGTATTCATCATCCAAGCCATCATGTCACATTGCTGCCTCAAACCACTGAATCACTGCACTAGTTACTCTCAAAATGGATACCTACTTTTAAGTTACCATGGCAACCAAAGTGGGCTTATATAACATCATCAGTGGCATTATGACGGTTTCCACGGAGATACGCCCATAATACCATTAGTGTTCCCACGACTGGAGTTGATTTGTGAGAATCTTGACCTTGTATTGGAAACACATCAGTGCAGTCAGGATGAGATATATGGTGCTATCCTTACTTTGGCAGCTAAATTGGGAAAATGACACATTCATGTATAATGATCTTCATCATTCTAGTATAGGTTAGGGAGATTACAGAGGCATACATATGTATACCAAACATGACAGCACTTCAGTATCCATTTAAACATGCCAAGATTTTCACACAAAGTTCTTTATTGACCAACAAATTTTTTCTACCAATGGCTATTCAATAACCATCTGTTGTCTTCTTCAAGCACAAATGTGATTATATGAATAAAGAACTTATTGCTATCCATGAACCTTATAAAACTAGTCATTTATCTATGATGATGATGATTTTTTTCTCATCAGCTATTAGCAGCTGTTAAGAAACCAATTTGGTCATTTCATTCTTTCTCTGCAAATCCTCAAATCATTATTATCCCAAGCTTACAAGTTACATGATTTCAAGAATGATCATTACAATATTACCTCCTCATAGGGTATATGTACAGTCAAACCTGAACAAGTGACCATCTCTACATATTATAATCTTATCTGGTCAATGTGAATACTTTTTTGGTGGTCCCTTAGATTATTGTTTCTATTGACACAAGTCTTTAGAACTCTATTGATCAAATGTCCATAAGATTTTCTTGGTCCCCTAAGTGACCTTCTTGCATAGTTTCGACACATACAAGTAGGGGTGGGTACCGGTATAGTGTACTGGTACAAAACCGTTTTTTCTTACTGGACCGGTCCGGAAAAACCGGACCTAAAAAAAATCGGTAGACCGGATGTTGGACCTATTGGAAAATGAACTGATTATATGATCAGGTATTCACACGTTTGGGGGCTTACCAGTCGAGGAAAATAACAAGAGCGAAACAGAGTAGAGTCTATAGTCATTTGTACCAGGCAGTTGAGTTAGCCTTGTAAGATTTTAAAACAGTGGGGAGTCGAATACTCCACAAAACAGATGTCTTTCGACTCTTTTTATAAATTGTAGCAAAATGGACCATTGTTTTCGTCCATTCACAAGTTCTCACATACTGAATCAGGTCCAGGTTCAGGTCCGGACCTGGACCTGATCCTCTGGACCTGAACCGGACCTGAATTTTCTGTACCGGTATCTACCCCTACATACAAGTAATTGTACATCTCTGACCCATATGACCTCCTGTAGCACATCAAGGAGGTTATAACCTTCCAACCTACATGTACATGTACACCCCACAGACATGACATCTGGCCATTGTTCTATATACTTTTGTTATTCTAATCTGTCACCATCTATATTCATGACAGTGTCATTGCACAATTTCTGATTTTCTTTTGTATATGACAATATGCGGTTACAATCTAATAGGAATACACTCAAAACTGTAAAAGCAGTCACATGGCCACCATGGTCACATTTCCTTGTAGAGAAATCATAGAGTCTTGAATATTATGAATACTAGTATTGGTTTCCAATTCATTATATACAGAACTGTTTCAATGATAAACTTTAAAAACTGTGAATACCTCCCTTCCCTTTAATAGTACATGAAATTAAGCCCTTGCAAACATAAATACCTTTACAGTGACTAGACAATTTCCATACATATAAAAAGGTCTTTATCATAAGTGAGTTAAAACCTTAACTGGAAGAAATGGACAAAGGCAAGGATGGAAATTGTTTTAAAAGTTTGCACATCGTGCTATAGTCTAACCTCAAGCCAAAGTCTAAGTGGACTTGAACATCAAAGATCAGCAATACTTAAGTAACAGGGACAGACTGAACTACCTACACATACACATGCCAAAGGTACCAAGAGAAAATCTATCAATTACAGGGTTGAGAGTCCTTGAAAGGTCACTGTAAAAGGTGAAGAGAAACCGCTGAAAGGAAAGGTTTTCAGCCAGAACACCACCTAAGCTTGCTTGCTTTCACCTTGTCCTAGTAATAGTATACAAGCCAGTGTTCTTGCCAGGCCTTTCCAGCATAGGGGGCCCCTACACTGTGATAGTATATAAGTTTAGTACTGTAATTTGGGCCCCTATGCTGTGTTTCAACAAGTGAAGGGGACCATTCTGTTACTTTCTAACCGAAGTAAAAAATGTTAGCTTTATATCACTAAATTTGGCCATAAAAATGCAGAAAATAGTGCTTCTGAGGGTTACAGATTTTAACATGTTCAAGAGGAGGATCCCTACCATGCTCACACCTGCTTACCACATTGCTTAGCTGCACTAAAATGCCCCTACACTATGACAAAATTCTGGTGAGAACAATGTTAAGTTAAGTTATATGTTGTGAGCGACCAAACATTCTTCATCTTCATTTTGCTTGCTTGTTTCTTTGTTTGTGGAATTTTTAGTCCTTGCAATAACACAACGGCATACACTACTGACTACTATCCCACAAATGTCCGGGACTCCCTGTGGGTTACTGCACCTTGCCCCTACATGTCTTACCCTTGAGTGTACCTTTGTACATCCTGCAGAGAAAGGTACAAACAGTGGACTTAGTCAGCAGGGAACAATGCAAACAAAAGGCTCAGACCACTGAACGTGTGCTACGTACCTTGGGGATGTACATTAAAGGTATCAACATCAAACGACTTTCTTTGAAAACTCACAAGCAAAACTTCTGCTTTACATGTATATGGTAATCTCCAAGCAGATTTACCTATGGCACATACAAATTGAACCAAAACAGGCTAAAGAAGTATGTACTAGTAGTATAGCTATAGGGAGTCAGCCGGCTACCGGGTCTAATGTACAAGACTGCAAGCAAAACAGGCCCACAGTCACCATGACTAAGCCCAACCCAACATAACCTTATTGTGTACAAATCTTTGTTGCTTGATTACAGAACCATAGCTTAGCTATAGGGTTTATATGTCTAAGAATAGTTAATGTGAACAAGGAACCTCCTTCATATGATTATGAGTAATGCTTCTGTAGCCTCCAAGCAGATGTTGGGAGGCTATATTGTTCCCTTTCCCTTACTGCCCGTTTCTGTATCAATCTCCCTAATACTAATATCCCCCATTCCACTGGAAAGTGAAAAGAGTATGTCACTAGACCCCATAAAAGGCAGTACAACCCCAACGGTGCGTGGGCATGTTGACCGATGATGATGATTCCAATGAGGTCACGACCGCTGGGCAACCAAATCTAATCTGTAGTCCAGACAATACCTCTTGTATCTTTTAGTTGTGTCTTGTCTTTCAAATCATACTTTTATCAACATCATATTCCAATAATCATGTAGTCATAGATCACACAAATCCAGCTTTGGTTGCTTGGTTTCCATGTCGGGCCTTTTGGAATAAGCAGCAAGGGAAACGTAACAAGTTAGCCTCCCACAACATCTGCTTGGAGATTTTTTACCTGACAAAATGAATATGTAAAACAGTTTGATATACAGATGCATGCTCTGATGTCTAAATTAAAGATACAGTTTCATCCCAATACTTCCGGATGTAAATGACACCAAAAACTTTAAGACCTTTCGGCAACATCAATATCTAACATATTCATGTAGAGTATTATATGACATGATATGATTTCATATGATATGTAATGAATTAGACATACCAAGCAGGACCCCCATGATTTCAAGCCTGCAAGGTCATCCTTTCATACAACTTCCCTAACCAATCTGTACTTGTAAACATGTCTGACCCACGGTGTATTGACTCTGCATATATCTCATCACTCAACTCACTTAGAAAACATGTCATGAAGGCATTCTTCACCATCCATGGAGATTTGCTCATTACTGAACTGGGTTAAATCGTCCCCTGGGTCTGGGAGAATGAGCTGCAGACACAGACAGGACTACTGTAGGTACTGAAATAATGAATACCAACTGAATGTCAGATAATGATGGATTATGTCTGAAACATGACTGTCTCCAGGACCCATCCCTCTGTCCTAGAACTGAAATTTGCTCCATAAAGGAAATTTGCTCATTGGGAGGTAAAATTACTACCCCATCCGTCCCAAAAATCTTAAATTACTACAGTTACTGACATGCGGAAAAGCACATACATGTACATGGTCCAGAGAATCAGCTATAGGCATTTCCTACAGTACAATAAAATGTTTGTTTTTGAACAGTGGGCTGTCATAACATAGAACATATTGATATTCCTAATTTATGACCTCCTCTTAGCAGCTGCAGCTAAGTCACTGATTTAGCTCTGAACATATTACACAGCCCACTGCCAGTGTGCTACAGACATATCTTTGGTACCTTCCACACCCTTTCTTGACATTAAAAGCTATCTGCCATGATGGTATGCACTCTACAATATCACATTTCTTTCAGATCACTGGCCCAAATCAGAACACCGTTGGTAGAATTGCCCCTCCTGTGTTGATGCTAGCTTGTTCTTCATTACCCTGTCAACAGCTCTTGGTGTCCCCGTTATGGTGCTAATTTGATGTTCATTAACTCAACCAAACAAAAGCAAGTCCACATTTGTGAGGCACCTGCCCCTTTCCTATTCATGGAATAGAAAATACAACAGCTTTCATTTCATTCCAAGCATTGAGAATTATCCACTTGGAACAAGTGCTAGCGAACTTCTACACAATATGACACTTAGCTCAAGAGAGATAATCCTCCTAGTTATGAAGCACAAAATACCTCTCATGACGAAACTTAATATATACAATTAGTACAATGTACCTGTAGAGCAAAGTGAGTCCCATGATGACAATTCAACAAGTCATGGTAATAATTTCTTTCTTTTCTTACCCAACTCTGTTTGTCACTAGTAACAAGACTATGATTTGGGGACTGGGAGACATGTCAAAACGTTGATGCAGTATTATTTTACTAGTGAACAATGTTTGGTACTTGTTTTAAATCTTCTCCCATTCGGTGGTTTTTACCAACTTTCCTGTGCCAATACAATGGTTAAGTTTTCAAAACATGCAGGTACAGTGCTTTTTTTAAGAATTTCCAAAAACACCCCCCCCCCCCCCCCCAAACACACAGATACACAAGCACACATGGATATTCCTTCATGAGAGAAAAATGGTTTTATACATATCATAATCATATGTATAAATCCATTTTTCTCTCATGAAGGAATATCTATCATATGATATGAAAGATAGATTACAATTACGAGGAGGAATGTCTATATTCATAGCATTACAGTTCTCATGACACATACAAAACTCAGTGACCGGTGACCTCAAATATATTTGTATTGAATATAAAAGTCTACCACAAAAAATGGGGATTACTATGCGGGTATAGTATAACTAAAGGAAGATTAGGCCTGTCTGTTTGCGTGCTTACTAAGTAAGTTGCATCGATCAGCATGATGAGTTCACCTGTGTTATACCATTTATTACCAAACCACACAGACAGACACATGTATATGGTGACACTCCTTCGATATTGTTCCATATTGTGCACAGCATCGACTCCTTAACTTCAATGCTAATCTGTGTACTTTAAGAAAAAAAAAGCGTTAATGACTTAGACCTAGAGAATCTACTAGACTTGGGGATTAACAACACAACTGGCGAGGCTTGGTAGGAACCAAGTCATACAAAACCATCAGACCCAATCAACACTTTTTGTCTATTGCATCAAATTGAACTTGATCAATGGTTTGTCAATTGCTTCATTAACCTTTAAACATACAATACATAAATATTTCCCTAATATTCTTTCGAAATATAAAGTTCTATCATAGATATCCGCAGCCCTGCTTTCATCAAGCACATCATAAGCACAATGCCAAATCTGCACAGTGACACTGTACAGCAGACGTGGCAACATTTCACCACTGTAATCCCCATTAAAGGATTTGTGAACTATCAGTATATATTATGTACTCAAGCTACTGTCACCTTATGAACAATTTGGTGGGTGTAACGTTAATGTCCTAACTCATGTGATATCCCATGCTGTCAGAAGTGACTAGAGTTCAGTCAGTAGCGACTAGCATAAAAATAAGATAATCAGTACTGTTCAACATCTGAAACCTAAAATTCTAATATTTCCTTCCGTTTGTGCCATACTCCACTAAGTTACTATTGTATCACAATGACATACTAATTTGCTTTGACTATACAGTATCATGTATGATATAGGTTATAAGGATGTGCAATCAACAATCTTGTCATGGTGGATCGTGATGGATTGTTGAAATTAGGCAAAAATGTTGGTGGGCAGGCTGATGTGATAAGAGAGCTGATAAGGGGAGAAACAGAGTGATAAAACAGGCTGACAGGGAGAAGCAACAGGATAGCAACAGACTAGTTAATACTAGTTCTGGCTAGCTTATACACGTACGTATACTAGTAATATGTACTATAATGTATAAAGGTGGGAGGGGCGCAGTAGTGGTGGGATGATGGGATGGTGGATGCCCAACCATTTGGTAGTTAACAAGGTTGTTGATTATGTATTATACATGTAAGTATGGCATATATCATTTATTAACCTGGCGATGTGAAATTTCGACAACATAATAAATGTAATTCTAGTTCAGTCAGCAAATTACGAGTATTAACTAGAGTTGTGCATGATAATCAACCTGGCAATATGAAATTTCAATTACAAACATATGTAATAATAGTACGGTCAGCAAACTATGATAACTTGTGCTTGCACGTGTCTAAATCTACTGCCTGCCACTGCGGTATCCTCTAACACAATTCCATGGCATCCATACAGCAGGAAGACAAAGAGCAAATTTATGATCACAATTTATGATATGAGAAACAAAGTACAAAATGTAACAGTAAATCTTACCATGTGGGAATTTTTGTCACACATTCAAGAGTGAGTACAGGACAGTACATCTTGCTTTAATACTACTTTATCGCCATGGCGTAGGTGGAGAGCTGATTCTAATCCCAGTGATAATGATTGCCCATCTTCCTTTCATCCTAATCCTTGATTCAGCACCAGGCAACTAGCCGACCGTCTGCATAACGAATCAAATCTATTCCAAATTGTTGTTTCTTGTGAACGGAAACGTGACTAACAATAGCAAGCAGGTCTGGGCAGAGTAGCTTAGTCTTCAACTAGAAAATGTCACGTATGCATTCACCAAATTATGGAGTGAATTCCTGACCCGTGTCGATCCACTTCGTTATTGCCTCAGGAGTAGAAAAACTTCACGACCGATAAAAAACGATCACTGAGTTTGGGCGTCACGACATTTCTTCCTGGTTATCAAGTAAACAAAGCGTTGTAACAGCGTTAGGTGGTGGCTAGGGATATGTACGTGGTGTGGTACCTACTTGGTACAGAAAATGGCACACAGACGCGGCAAAATGACACTCACCAGATGAAAGATTTCTGCAAACTTCCGTCACGGTCTGTTTGTCAGACGCAGGTCTTCCTCCTTCACTCAAGTCCGACCCACAGGCCGAGGGCACTGCACTGACAACTTCGTCCCCACTTTGTCGATTCCGATTATCTCCTCTCTAGACAAACCTTTACACTAGAACTACGCTAAATACTCTCTCCTCTATCTAAAGTAGGGCTGGAGGGTGTAGAAGAGGCCTGAAATGCTACCAAACGGCGGGACGAACGAGTTGAAACAGTGAGGATCTGCTTGACTTCCCACCTCACGATCTGAATTTTTCTCTTGGTGTACCTAAGTCACGTGATTAGCACTAGGGGCCACTCGGCTTCGGACTGTCACACTTTTTATGAGTGGGTGTTGCGATTTTGGTTATACATTTGTACATTCTTCCTTGAGCCCATGAATGAAATGAAATGATACAAATTCATCAACTGAAGTATGCAACAAAATGTGCACCTTGAATCAATAGAAAAAATGGACTCAAAATCAGAATATCAATGGCAACAAGAGATCAAGACAAAAATAGATAAATCAAAAGAGTATGCTTTAGATGGGGTCATACTTATTGAAATTAGAGTCATTTAGTCTAATAACCTTAAAATTGTAACAATTTCGCCACATTTTAGTGACGAAAACCGAAACGGTCGAACGAAAACAGTGAGTATGATATTTTTGCTTCCCCTTAAAATAGTGGGTTATTCTGAAGACTCTCGCGCGATTCGCGGGATTCGGCGAGATCTTCCCTTGGTGCATGCGCCGCAAGAACTTAAATTTTTCGCAGATTTTGAAAAGTCAGCCAGCATGCCGGTGTATAAAGGTGGGTTGTCTTCGCGTTTGAAAAACATGTTGAATGGTGTCTTGTCGAGTTAACTAAGAAGGAATAGAGGAACTTTTCCGTGCTGAAATTCGAAGTGTTTGGCGAAGTTTTGATGCACGTTGTTACTTTGTGTTGTATAATTATGGGGAGGGGGGCATAGAGTGATTTGTGAGTGACTTGGCGACTTAGAAACGGAATATCATATAGTAATACGTAGTAACCCCGTAAATATTAAATGATAGCATAATGTAATCAGTTACGATAAAAAGATGTATAGTATGAACGAATGAAAAATTATACTTTAATTTTTTTTTCTGTTCCTGAAGATAGAAAGATGCAGGAGAAGCTAGAAGATCATTATTTCCTATCACGTTTGGACCCTTAAAAAGTCTTAGTATTGATCCACTATGTCAAAGTTGAAGGCTCCTGAATCGCAAACAGGTCTCATCTCGACCATTGTCTAGATTTGCATAACGCTATCAACGTCCAGGCATCTCAGGCCTTCAACTTTGATTTATAGAATACAATGGCCATCTCTGTGCATGCCTCTTCGGAAGTGTGAACGCACTTGTGATTTCATCTTATTTGATTTATCAAACGTGTCTTCACTCCGACAAGTGTTTTGATATCGTATCAGCTGGTCAGGACGTTTCGGTACCTTGACAGTTCAGCACCTAGCCAATCAGAACAATTCATCCCCAGGCCTAGGAATAATTAGCGTTAAGGTTAGTGTACTAGTAAGTGTTTGAGTTAAATCTCCTGGATTTGCTGTAATACATCGTCCTGATTGTCTCGGAGCCAAACTTTTCTGGACAGTTCAATGATATTAGATATTAGACTGAAAATATCCACAATGCATACTCCTTCAAAGTAATGTGTCATCTAGTCATCCACAACCCTAGTCAATAATGGAGATCCCTTTGTCTTCTTCTTTGTCAGTGAAAGTGAAGTGGCAGAAGCAGAAGTTTGATGACATTGACCTGGACACGGATGAGCCTCCTGAGGTGTTTAAGGCCCAGCTGTTCGCCCTGTCAGGGGTGCAGCCGGACAGACAGAAGGTCATGTTGAAGGGATCGACTTTGAAGGTGGGATTCTGTTTTTGTAACTTGTTTTCACTCAACATTATGCAAACTAACATCTTTTCCTTCTTTCTGGGCGCAACCTGCCTTATGTGTATAGCTCATGTAGTATAAACTATTGGTTTATCCTTAATTTCATAGCTGCTTTTCAAAGTTTTGTAACAGGTGTCACAACACATGTACATGACCAGCCACCACATCAAACCTTTTGTCTACATGACACTTTAAAATGCTAGTGTAAAGGCATAAGCCAACACTGAATGACTTTCAGTACACATTTTATTGTTGATAATGACACTTTCACTTTTTTTTGTCAGGATGAAGGATGGGAAACCCTTAAAGGACTGAAAAATGTGAGTATAGGAATATAGCAAATCACAATCACATTGGGTACTCCCCAAATCCTACATATATAGCATTACAGTTGTGCAGGAATTATCCAACTATGAAATATTATCAGAATCTACTTTAACAATGTATAATTAATATGGTATAAATTTGTAATGTTTGGCACAAATAAATTGAAACAAAGCATATTAACTTGATATACATTATTCAGACCATTGTTGTGCTTGAATTTCAAGATGCTGAATGATCATTTCGACCATTTATCCTACAGGGTGTTACCCTGATGATGATGGGCACTGCAGATGCCCTCCCACAAGAACCGGTGGAGAGGCCCAAGTTCGTAGAAGACATGTCAGAAGCTGAACTCAACAAAGCTGTAAGTTTTAAGTTGACAATATATAGATGACTTCCTGCAAATGTAGGTCATGCAAGTCATGGATCTAGCAATCTTTCTTGTCCTTCTTTACATTTTCAAATTTTCTATAAGCCTTGTATTTGTAATAAAGAACATCTGCCATCATACTCCTGCACATGAATACTTGGCCCCTAGAGGGCGCTGTTTTCATTCTGAGAATCAGTAGGCAGTACACATAGTTCTGTTGTACTTGTGTGTACACATGTTCTACGGTACATGGGTGGGTAAGGTCACCTACAATATTTTGTACGTTTTTCAATCTATCATCTCCTAGCAAAAATTCGAGATGACTTACAGGTTTCACGTTCCCACCTCCTTGTATGTTTGTTTGTTGTGTGGTCTGCAATGAGTGTTTCAATATATAGCCTGTGTTTAAAGTCACTTGTGGTTTGTTCCCCTACAGATGGAGCTGCCAGCAGGCATGACTAACCTGGGTAACACCTGTTACATGAACGCCACCGTACAGTGTCTCAGGAACGTCCCTGAGCTCAAGGAGGTCCTGAAAAGGTTGGTTACATCAGGGAGGAACTGTTACAATGAGTAATGTGGCAAGACTAATTGAAAGGGAACACACAAATATGTAGCCTGGATACCAGACCCCAGCTCGATCTCAAAAATATCTATCGTGTACATACGATAGATATTTTTGAGATTGGGCTGGGGTCTGGTATCCAGGCTGGGGTCTGGTATCCAGGGCTAACAAATATGGTAACCTAAAAAGGTAAAAGAAAACGTGTTTATACTTGTGTATACTTTGTAGATCTTACATCTTACCGCTGGGCTTTAACAATGTACATTTTTGTTTGTTTATCAGTTTGATTTGACTGTAGTTTGCCCTTGGTCAACTTATTTATTGGACAAAATTAAAGAAGATTCAAAATATTGAAGATACTGTCTTAAGTACCCCACCATTGTAAGTCGTTCATATACGCCCTACCTTTCCAGGTTCCAGGGAGGCTTGAGTAGTTCAGGAGACTTAACTGCAGCACAGTCCATCACTGCAGGTAATTAGGCTGTAATTCATGGATGACATTTACAGTGAAATATCAATAGCATTTTCAGTCTTCTCCATAGGTAGTCCCAGTTAATGCAGATCCCATGTATACTGAGTTGTACTACATCCTACTGAAAGTCAAAGGAACATCAGATGATGATTGTTGTTGTGTGCTTTTTTCTGCAGCATTCCGTGACCTGAACGGCAGCATGGACAGTGGTTCTGCCACCATCACGCCCATCGTGCTGCTACAGGTTCTCCACATGGCCTTCCCACACTTTGCTGAGAAGGCTGAGCAGGGGGGATTTAGACAGCAGGTATGGGCAAACAACTTACTACAAAATGATAATAACTAGTGCTGCGTACACGTACTTAAGACCCGGAACTGGAACTGGACTTGTAAAAACATTTAGGTCCAAGTCCCAAAAAGCCTAAACGTTGGGAACCAAGTCCCACACTTTGCTGAGACAACTAAGCAGGGAGGTTTCAGACAGCAGGTATGGGCAAACAGCCAAATACGAAATCATTACAACACACTACTTTTGATAGTCAAATACTGTTAGTTCTGCATGTGAATATCAGCAGTGCACACACAATTATGGGTGAGTGTCTTGTCAGTAATACTAAGATTATATTTGTCATCTTACCTTCCATATACAAGTAATGGAATTAAAGACTATTACATAAACTGCAGTTGCTGCCTATGCTCGACTGCGGTAATCTAAATGAATCTGAAATCAAATCAGAAGTCAGATTCCTCTCTACTCAGTTAATTGCGATGTATATACATGAACATGTTGATTTTGTTACAGGATGCAAACGAGTGCTGGGTTGAAATGGTCCGTATGTTACAGCAGAAACTTCCTCCTGTGGAGAGGGTAGGAACAGAGGTGAGTGTGGAAAAAGTAATAGATACACATACAGAAGCATATACAGAAACACATACACATATCAGATATAGATACACATACACTAATATATACACTAATAGATGCCGATACACACAAACAGACATACAGATGTACATACAGATTACACATACTGACACACATATTGATACACACAAACAGGTACACAATATATATCATACAAAACATTTGCAAATACACAAATCATACATATACACATACAGATACTTTGTCTGCCTCCTTCTGTCTCTTCAGGAATTGTTTGCTTGTTTGACATTCATGGTAGCCTTTGTTGATCTGACACAGTATGCACTGTGTCCCCCTTTACACAATTAACAGGGTAACCATACTAGAAAGTAAGTAAAACATTCTTAACAGCTAAACACACATGATACAGACATAAAACAGTGTTAGTCATCTTGGTAAAGACTAAAAAAATTCTCCTGTGTTGTCCAGCTGATTCCAGTGCCTGAGCAGGGGAAGGTGAAGAGGTTTATGGACCAGTTCTTCTCAGGAGAACTTGTCTCTACGTATCCTTAATTACCAAGTCACTAGTCAGCCTATCTGAAAATCCTCAATCATTTCAGCCATGCTTCAATTTAGAAATATTAAAAAAATGTTGTGCTTCAGATCACTGTATCCTACCCCTTTCCTAGACTAGGTAATCACTGAGTAACATTAGAGGGACCAATATTTGAAATGTTTCACATTGACAATAAAAACACTCAAAATATAATAAAGTTTGTACTTAATCTACGAGAATCGTGCAATCAGTCAAATATTTAATCACCGAGCGGTCACTCAGGAAAGGCTACCTCTAGTGGAAACTGATGTTGCTAAGAATCTATGTACTAGTATTTAGTCAACAACAAGAAGAAAGCAGATTCTTGATGAAAAGCTCAGTAATTCCTTAACTCCAACTTCACCAGTATGAAGTGTGTGGAATCTGAGGAGGAAGAGGAAAAGACATCTTCTGAAACTTTCTTTCAACTTAGCTGTTTCATCTCACAAGGTACCAAGGTTTTTTTCCCCGTCATGGAAAAAGATGTACCGGGTAGTTTCAGTTAAAAATATTATGTATTGATAGTTTGAGACTTGTCGTAACTCTTTGAGAAATATTAGTTTGTTTGGTGAGTTTTACACTGCAATTGTATGTCGTCTGGTAATGACTAAGGGGGGAGTTTTTTTTAATGGAAACAATTGACTTTTTAAATAGGCCTCTGGGCCCCATTTAAGACTTGTTTTTCAAACAGGGTCTGGTTCCTGGGGCCGGTTGTTTGCCCACCAGGGGGCAATGATTTTGTTTATCCCTCTTGCAGATGTTAAATACATGCAACTAGGACTTCAATCTGTGGAGTTTTCTATACATTTCCTCATATACAATGTAGTTATAATTCATGTAAATCTTTTGATTCCTCAATCTTTTTGATATAGCATGAAAGTTCATCTGTGTTGGTAAATGACATTGTGGAAAAAACTAAACTTTACGTAACCAACACCAAGTTTGATTGGGAATTACCCCAAATTTTCAGCCGACTCTATCTCTGAATCTAAAATCATCCCTTTAGAGTATATTTTTTTCATATACACTATTCTTTCATATTGTATACACTGTTATTACTGAATAGAATATTGCAGTAAAGAGCTTACCACTATCAGTTTGTCTCATCTTACTCGTCTTACTTGCATACTTCACAGCGACTTGAAGAAATCATCACAAAGCACTCCCCATCCCTCGGTAGGGATGCTCAATACAAGAAAACGGTAAGTTTTATACATGCAGCTTTCTTACCTTAAGAGCTTGAGGATCAATTTTGTATTTAAAATGCTGATGACTCTTCAAATCACCTTCTTATCTCATTGTCTTTGACAGAGTTCATTGATGAAAGCCGACTTATTGTTGCATTGAATTTCAGTCCAAAGTGCGCCGCCTGCCAGCCTACCTAACAATCCAGATGGTCAGGTTCTTCTACAAGGAGAAGGAGAATGTGAATGCAAAGATCTTAAAGGTGAGGCCAACTTTCTTCTTCAGGAATTAGTAATCAAAAAGATTGTACTCTGACCAGTCTGAATATGAATTTCCGTGTAATTTTTTTATTGACATTGAAAATGTGAAAAATGTCAAAAAATTTTGAAATCTAGTACAGTCAAACCTGCCCTAGCGACCACCTCTTCTCAGCGACCACCTGGCCATTTCGACCGCTTTTTCTCGGTCCCAATTTATTTTCTCATTGACATAAGCATTAAGCGACCTTTTCTCAACGACCACCTGGCCAACGCGACCGCGACCGGCCCAAATTGGGACCCATAACGACCGCATCATTTTCAAAATTGAGGTTTTCATCAATTTTTTATGATAACTAGCGCGATTTTGTGCCGAAATCGGCCAATTTGCGTCGGATTTTGGGGTTAAATTTACAGTTTACAGTGTGCGTGTTGTATTTGACATTAAAGACCTCGCTTCTTTGCGTGCATGCAGTGTGCTTGCTATTTAGCATTAAACACAACGGAAACCATTTATACTTTGCATCGGGCATGTTTTGAGTCGATACTCTTCTCAGTGACCACCTGTCCAAATCGACCGCTTTTTTCTGGTCCCCCGGGTGGTCGTCTTGGGCAGGTTTGACTGTAATTAAGTGCAGCAAAGCATGTGAAAGAGAGAATATGGGTAGCTTGCATGGTTCAGTGCACGTGGTTAGTAACCCTGTATGTAGAATCAAGAGGTTGGCAATTTGAATCCCCACCATATCTCACCTGATAATGCACGCTACTAGAAAGAGTCATAATCCTGAGGACGTTAAGCCATGATCCACAGTTCATTGTACTTTTCAAAAAGAGCTAGTGGAATATCCCTACAGTAAACACCTACATGTACGCATAGCATGAAGTCTGTCTTCCCTGTCATGACCAGTGGAAGATTAGGTCTTCATCAGTGAACTAAACTGGTTTGAGATTACTTGCAGTTTCTTTAACATAAGCACGACATACAGTCAAACGATTGGAAATTTTGTGGCTGTGGCCGTGTTGGAGAGGACTATTTCGGAATACTTAGGTCAATGGGATAAATCCACGACAAAAAGTGACCGCAATAGCCAGGTGGCAGCTATGCAAAGGTGGCTGCTAATACAGGTTTGACTGTAGACTTAAAACTGACTGTCAAAAGTACACTTTAGATTAACTCCAACATCTCTTGTGTTCCCAGGATGTGAAGTTCCCCATGAGTCTGGACCTGTTTGACATGTGCACAACTGAGCTGCAGACCAAGCTGGAGCCCGTCAGGTCAAAGTTCAAAGAGGAAGAAGACAGGAAGGTAGAGGAGGCTCAGAAGGTAGGAGAATATTTGACATGAATTTTCCACACTTACATGTACTCAAGTTGACTGCTGACCATATTTTACCAAAAAAATATGACTGTCTACAACCTTCATACACTGTTCCTTATCAATTTAGCCAATATAGCATTATGACATAGTCTGACTTAGCTTACAGTTTCTTTCCCTTACATTTAAGAGGCACATTTCTATTGCCTTACAAGAGGCAAAGATTACTACTGCTACTACATTTACTGTTAAATGCACTGTGTATTGTCTATTTTTTGGTATTCTGAAAATGCTGATCTCTCTTTGGTTGGCATCATCAAAGATGTTAAGGCTTACTGATATGGTATTACGTGAATATTTAACAGATATATGTTAGATGGCACCTGATATCAGTGTTGCTGCCTGGGTTGACAGCTTTATGGTATCATTGCAATTTCAATAAGACGAAAATAAAGACCTATAAACTCTTTTTTCCAGGCTAAAGAAGCAGGAAAGACAGTTGTGCCGAACAAGGATGTTCAATATGAGACTTACGAGTTTCCTGATGGTAAATACTTGTCACTGGAATCTTTTTATTGGGAACAGAAGCTACTCCTTTTCTGGGAGTGAAAACACTTTGTATGCGGAATCTAAAAGTTATAACTACATATATTACTGGATATGATTTTGGAAACAGTCAGACGTTTCAAACAACATTGTTTCAAACAACGTTTTTTTGTCAGTGACACTGGACGTTGTCAGTATCACTGACGAAAAACAACAGATATTGTTTGAAACGTCTGACCGTTTATAAAATCATATCCAGTTGCTTGAGTAACTGCCTTTTGGTGTATCTTGTTACCTGGATGTCTAACCTTCATCAACATTATAACTACATATACAAGTATTTGTAGGTATTTCTATCAGTGAAAAAATCACATAGATGAAAATTGTTCTGAATATAGAGATCTTTGTGCAATTACTTTCAAAATGTTTTGAATGTGTATTATACATAAGATAAAACATGTTCAAACTTTCATTTCTATTGTTTGAAAAATGTTAAACTATTGTGACTTGACTGTCTCTTTTATTCAAACTTATCACAAGTTAAAACAAGTTGTGGTGACTCCAAATCCCAATCAATTGTCGAAATAGATGATCAATTGGACCATGTCACACATCCAACTGTAAATACTGTGTATCTGTATGGTAGCAACATGTACTTAGGCCATGTCTATAGTGCATTGCTCTGACATGCTGGACCTTTCTCCTCAGACATAGGCTCCAACAATAGTGGTTACTACACGCTGCAGGCAGTTCTGACCCACCAGGGCCGGTCAAGCTCCTCCGGACACTACGTGGCCTGGGTTAGGAGAGACGGTCAGTGCTTCACAGTTGAAAAGTTTATGATATGATGACAGTTGAGGGATATGATTTAAAGTAGTATAAATCTCGTAGATAAATACTGCTGCAATTTTTTGCAACAGAAAATTTCTCTGATGAGCAACACCTTCAAATTGATCTCTATAATCAAATAAGCAACCCCAGCATTACGAAGGAATCTAGCAATGTTAATGTCCTTCTACTAATTTGCTGACAATGTATCTAAGCCTGCTAACTTGCTTGTAAATTTTATTTTCACTTTGATGACTTTCACTTTGACTCTTTTCTAAATGGTGATGCATTGCAGCTGATTGGATTAAGTGTGGTGATGAATATAGAATACAACACGGTGTATTCCGTATCACCCGAGGTATCAGCCCGACGGCCGAAGGCAGGAGGGCGATCCGACCCACAACCAAGGGTGATGCGGAATACACCGTGTTGTATTTTATTTATGTCATACCCAGCTAAGAAACCCCGTTTTGATGCGAAATGCACCAGAAGTTGAACAAATTTGGTGCCCTCGAACAAAAAGTGTTGCAACAGTAGTAATGTTCCAACGTCTGAATCAGGTATTCGAACATTCGATGGCGCTGCACTCGGCCCGCTCGAAACACTTCGATTTATTCGAATGGAGCCTGTGTGATACGCCTTTCAAACCGGTCTGATACGGAAGTTATGGCCCGGTCCGGAACACCCGTATCGAATGTTTTTGCGTCACAGGTGTTAAGTTTTCCAATACCTGTTTCAATGCCTGAATATGCAATTCAGCACCCTAGGGCAATGCAATTAATTTGGAGATTGATGGAACTGCAATCAATAACCAATTATGACATGTATTACAGCTGACTGGATCAAGTGCGATGATGACAAGGTGTATGCTGTAACTGAAGAAGATGTGCTGAAGCTGTCTGGGGGCGGAGACTGGCACTGCGCGTACGTTCTCCTGTACGGGCCACGGCGACTAGAGGTGCCTCCGCCCGAGAAAATGGAAATATAGATTATTGTGGCTTTTCTGTCGTGTCTTCAATGTGAAAAAATTATGAAGTCAAACCAAAATGAATGATAAGCTGCATTGTACCCATGTTTCTTTAACATACCATAAAAGAAAGAAATGGCCTATTACTGTGTGTCCCACGTCACCTTACATTGTAAGAACTATCCTATTGGTAATAAGGTTTAAGTCTTGTTTCAAAATAGGTCCTACTTCAACTGTGATAACATTTAGGATACAAGAATGAATCAAATTAGTAGAAATTCTTTTGTATAAATTCTCATTAATAAACTAAAATGCAGGGTGTTGCTGGATATGTACATGCATTCTTCTTCGCGTAATACAGTATTCCTACTGATGTTCAGTTGGAAGGATTGAAGCTTTCAAAACAGTTCAGTTAATTGCCTGTTTCAAGAATTTCATTGTAACCAGCTTACTGAATATCACTACTGTCAGTGAGGTGTACGTATAAATATGTACTAGAGCCCTGTACCATCAGTGAATGTTGATCAGTAGAGCTATACCTGTTAGGCTAACAACATCGCAGGATTGAATACCTCCTGTCTGCTAAGCAGAGTCTGAGACAGTATCTCTGCTTTGGAGCAAGTTCCTCATTGTGGGATGTTCAAATTAAATGGCTTAAACTGGCTTCATAAAACAGGATGTCATGATCCACAGCACAGCACTGCATCTTTCATACCAGAACACCTGTGACAGTCAATAGATTCCAGAGACAAAAGCTCGTCAAAGTCAACACATCCTCAATCGCAAGATTTTCAAACAGGCTGTAACAAGAGAATACGCTTTTGTACGACACGTGCACAACTATCCCAAGAACACCCTCCATTTGCAATCATACTACGAAAGTACTTTGTACTAACAGCTGCTATGAAATAGTGTATTGGAAGGCTTGTTCCATTTGTCTGTTGACACCAGCACTAATAGCTGTCATAGGAGTTGTTTTTGAACAGAATTAAAGCTTCCACTATGTACCCAACTCACAGTGTAGTAAACTGTTATCATTTGCAGGTAGTTAGAAGCATTAGTATGTGTACATGATCCTGTACATCCACACAAATCACTAGTTCAAACAGCCCAGTAGTTTTTGTCATATGTTTTTAATGCAGGTACTGGCTTATCATAATGGCAAAAGGCAGGCTATCTGATACTAAAGAGCATAATATAACTTAAGTTACCCGGTATAAAAAGTCTCATGTAGTTGCAGACATTCTAAAATTTCACCTTTGTCACTATCAGCAAGAAAAACACTACATTGAACAAGAACCTTAAGTACTAAAATCATCTTTTGAGATACATATGCCAGTGTAACCATCCATTCTTGCTACCTATCCCTACTGACTCATGCTTTTAATGCAACAAGAAAAGTATGCAGATATTAATTACTTTATGTATTTACATCAATTAGACTAAGACTCTGCATGTTATTCCCAGTGATTAGGAGAAACTGACATCATCAAGTGGATATATACAGCTGAAATATACAATTATATGATCCAAACAATACATTTTCAATTCGTAAGTACCTTCAAGCAGGTTACTCATTGCAAATTACAAAATATAAAATAACTTGTTTTCGAGCATCAATCTGGACAAAGGATTACTTTACAACCATTTTCAGAATTATACAGCAACACTTCAAACTATTAGTAAAAATTTTCCTATGACATCACGGCCTGATAATCAAAAAATTAAGTTCCTATAAGGCTAAATATGTACACTTTTCTCACAAGAAAAGATCAGACAATCATTTAAGCCATACAATATATACTATGTTCTGTTTGTACTTTCAAAAAAGCTGAATGTACTGTAAAAGAACCTTGCTGTTCTTTGCTAGTAATTTGAAATTGCCTATCATATTTGATGCATTTCAATCATTGTTCCCCATCTTATACAAGTAATTATTTTTTATCAATCTTTGTTGTAACATCACTTTACGTTTTTTCAATGCAACAAGTGGTCAGACTCCACCAGACACAACCACCTTGTGATGTTTTGTGGTGAAAGCTGTTGCACTACGTGCTTTGATTCAACAGTTCCAGCTTGAACATCAAGACTCCCTTTGTTGCTAGTATCCATGCTTTTCAATTCATGGTCCTGAATCAAGAGAGCAACATGAACTCTTGAACTTTGTTTAAGACGAGCCAAGGCTACCTCTCCCCCTCACTTCTTCGGCATGGACTTCTCAGCGTACTCTAGAGTCCTCAGAAGCGACTCTAGACGTTTCCTGATTTTCTTCTGGTCTTCAGCTGCACACTCTATAACCAGGGCCTGGAACTTCAGGTCTATGGGTCCTGTCGTGTCAGGACAGCAGGCATTATAGTACAGGAGAAGGGTGTCATAGTTTGCCCGCATGTCGTCCCGGATTTTCTCGGAGATCTCGTCTAAGACGGTGTTGACCCTATGGAGTGCATCTTCCTGCTGCTGGTTGCGGACGGTGTTGACACAAACGTCGACCGTGAGGCAGCGACAAACCAGACGTTCTGCTGTGATCTGAATCTCTTCCCTTTCACCTGGAATATAAGACTGGTAGTTGATACAATGAACAGCTTTAAAGTCCAACTATTCACCTGGTGCTGTTAGAAACATTTTAAACACACTATTTCAAGCTCATTATACTCCAAGGCACTCCCTCGAAATCTTGCTCATCCACTGGCTGCCAATGGCAGGTGGATATGATAAACTTGCATCTCCTTTCCACCAGAGACTGCGCCACTGAGCTACCAAACATCTGATCTGACATTGCTCAATGGACTTTAAAGATCATAAAGAAACTTTTTACATTTCATATGTATTGTTACTTTTTAGATTACACATATTGTGCATCATTTTCCAAATATAGGGACATGCTCTATTCTGCAATTAAGTTTAGTTTGCTCGTGTTGGCATGATAAGAATAAAATACAACGTTGGGTATTCCGTATCACTGTCAGTCCCAGATCCTACCCGCAGTCGGGCATGCCTCAGCCAATACTGAATAACCTAGGTTGTATTGTATACATGTACTGACCAGGACTGCAGTACTGTAGATCCTTGCTATTCTGTAGTGTATGTAGTGCCTCCAGCATGCTGGCCTTCTCCAGCTCCAGTGCAGAGGCTTGCTCCCTCAGTACCTCCACTCTCTTCTCTATCTGGTCCAGCATCTCAATCAACCTGGGGTGTGAACAGACATGTACAACAATTGTTGGGGATGTCAACTCTCTGCCTGGCTACATTTCTGCATGATTGGATCATTATCAATTCATCATCATCATCTGTAGATGAGATATATACATATATAGATTTTAGCACAGCGTGGGGACTATGTTTGTTCACCTTCCGTACTAACTACATAATTTCTATTTCATAGTAGTACATAAATAGTACAATGCCAGGCAAGCCGATTGATATACTAGACAGTATATCAACAAGAAGTAATACAAAATTATGCAAATTGCATTATGTTGACAATGAGTTATTCTGGGCATGTTTTTTTTGTTATTACCTCCATGAAATGTCATGGAATGGAGGTTATATTTTCTGTTATGTGTCTCTGTCTGTGTAGATGATTACTCAAGAACGGCTGGATGGATTAGTTTCCTACTTGTTGTGTTGGTGGGGTGTGATGAAAGCTCGAATCGATGAGATTTTGGGAGCCGTATCTGTCGTTATAATCGATGTAATAATATCAGAAATCACCCCTATATTTGAGATATATTGGTACAGGCATCCTGCTTTATGTGTTTGTTAATGGGCTTAGCTCCAAGCAGATGGTGAGGTGACAGCTGTTTGGGGAATCCCGTGTTTTTTTAATATGATAACTAGTTTTATTTATGTCTGCTTAGGATATCATGGAGATGTGAAGCGTAAGTATAATTGTAAGAAGTTGAGGTACATTTAACGATAACGCTTAACAGGTATGGATGTCTCACATACTGTACTGCTGATTTGAGTGACATGGTGATTAAAATGCCATTAGGTCCTCTCATCTGGGTTGGGTGTCAGAAGTTTTATGGGCGATACAGATGTTCTGATTTTGTTACGATAAGGGACAGTTGTTAGTTGTCTCTTTCGTAGCCAATGGTACTTGTTTTTTAGCAGACGGGGTTGGCGCCAAGAATTCATCTTACAGTTGGTGTAGGAATGTCAGAGGAAAGTGTGCATCTCGTTTTTGTACCGTGTGAACAGCTGATGTTATGACATATTGGTGGAAAATCAAATCACCATCTGACTAAAGTTGGCCACATCCCTTCTTCTTTCTGAGTTTCCCAACTTCCTCCCACCACACAGCTCTTAGGCACATAGTCGAACCTCAATAATGCTGACAACCTTAGACATTTTAAATGCCAAACATCAAGCTTAAGGAACACCACGCTACCATATGCCGTCGACCTCTTAAACGCACATTACACAATTAAGTGTCACATTTTGATAATTACTAATCAGATGGACATCCTCTGTGTCATTAAATAAATACACCACTACTTTCCCATAACATTTATATTATATAACCATACATCTAGATGTATTAAGCCGGGATACTGGTCTACAGGCGGACAACTTGGGGAAGGCGATGACTGACAGAAACTTCTGGGCTGCGACTGTGGTTCGGGTGGCAGGGGAGGAGAAGCACCCGACATAAGTCAAGTAAGTAAGTCAACCATTACTCTCAAATACAACCGACCATAAACATACATACCATCCACAAAAAAGCAATAGATATTTCATGGAGGTATGAGGTCCCCGAACTCTAGTTTCAGGGAATAGAAAGGGCTGAAACAAATTTGCATGCACGATGCTGCGCGCCAAATCCCTGACTTTGACACACTGCTGTACGGGCTCTGCAACTTTCTTAGAACATGATCATGATTTGGGAGTATTACGTTAGCTTGATAGGGACCGGCGGCGGCTGCGAGACCACTCCCATACCTGCCAGAGTGCTGGGCCATACTCTCTGTGCGTGAGAACATCCCCCGCTTGTCCTCTGCTGTCATTTCTGTCAGGTTTTGGTCCCCCATGGTCCCTGCCCTTCCACCGCCGCCACAACAATACAGTTTCGGTCCAGTTTGGCAGTTCACCTCCCAGAAAATTCTAAGAGTAAGAGTAACGTTATATGCCAGCTTCAGGCTTAACTACTCACTTTAGGGTAGGGACTATGGTGGCAAAATTTGTGATATATTCATTAAGAGGAAAATATCATTTAATGTGAATAAATATTATTGAATATGTACATATAGTAAATATGTATATAAAAAATAAGTGTATATATTGTGTATACTTGTAGCAAAATGAATACACAATTCCTTGATATCACTACTCTGATAATGGTATAACCTGCCTTGTTCTCGCGAGACAGTGATTTGACCTTTAAGGTCGCGAGACTTCGCGAGAGTGGAGAGTGTGTTTCTCCGCCGCCATATTTGCCCTTGGGTGAGTGGGTGTTTCTCCTTGCTTTGGTAAAAAATCTGGTTAGTATGAAGAATTAAGTCCCTCATAACACCAGCAACGAATCCATAAGAAGTAGGGCCACGCTCTAGCCGTGTAGTGCGTTTACATTCGGGCTCGTAGCTTAGCAAGCGTTGATGAAAGTATAACTGTCGAACAGTGAAAGATGTTACAAAATAATTATTTTTTTAACATCCCAAAGTTTGTGACCCTACTGCAATTATATTGTATTCTGTTCATTGGTTTGTCAATCTCAGCACAGTTCCACCATGCCGATCCTAAACCTTGGCCACAAATGGGACCACTGGATGCTATCTGGCGCCAGTAGTGATGAAAATGGACAAACTCACAGGTGTTTCCATTTTGAGAAGGTCAGTCAAAAATTATGTCTTTTCTGGTCATGATTTAGAGTTAGACATGTCCTTGGACATGTTTACACTTTACAGTGCATCATCTGTACCTTGTTTTGCATTATATAACGTGTATGGACATGTCATTCGGTATTGTTATGTTTCAGTTTCTCATGCAAAGCTATCTTAGTATTTAGAAATTTCCTAGTGCACTATGAAGAAACCTTGAAAAGTCTACACTACTATCATATGTTCCATGTCCCTTTGGTCATGTCACTATTTTATTGGATTTTCCCAAGGAGCTTTCATCAGTAGGAGAGAGTACGGATTAGTTTCCATTGTTCGTATGTTCGTAGCGGGCGACAAAATTTTATTAACACCCACGTGTCAAAAACCCGCATCTGCATACATTTCACCCACGCAAGCTTTTGTTTTCCCTTTGTTTTGTGGTCATTTTCATGGTGGGGCGGCCTGGGGATACAAACATTGTGTGTAGCGATCTGATTTTTGCGATTTTGTTGACGATGTTGAACAGAAGAGTAACTTCGGAATACATACAGCGGCGGCAATATTCTCTCTGACTGAGGGTGAAATTTCAAAGTCATACGGCTACCGGACAGCGCCGCCGCTCGGGTACGGGCTAAGCCTAAAGGCAAAATTGTCTGAGGCAAAGTCTACGAAAAAAACTGGTAATATTCCTACAATTAATGATGACTGTGAAAAACCTGACTCAATGATCTCAGGAACCAAGTTTTTTTTTTAAAGTATGCAACAGATATATTTCATAAATCGATACAAATACAAAGTTCAAAATTATGCCTGGAGAACTCAAGACATTATATACGAAAACCCGATCGTAACGAAAACCATGAAAACTATGCTCTCCCGCCTTACCTTCACCTCATTCCAGGCCCGATGTATCCTCTAAAAACACGGGTGGTTCGACAAAAATGAGCAAGGTTCGACCAACAGTGAACACGCCATTTTACCGAGCACATCATCAACAGTTACGAAAAAATATCAGCTAAATGAAGAAAAACGTCATATTTTTTTAGTAGCCATCTGAAAATACATGTGAAAATTCATAATTCTATCGCAAGAAAACAGACCTCGATCCGCGAAAATAGGCCTAAACTGGCCCATGTTTGTTGTACGGCGAAGAGAAACATATCAAACTGTCCGCCATTGTGCCCTCTACCGCAAGATGACGTAGTCACATGCCTGCCGAGTTTTCCAAATAAGGGAATCGTCGGAAACCTGACCCACTTCGCCTCTTGCCGATCGGGCTTCGGGCTGGCTCGAGGGCTATGACGTCATGGCGTGGCTCATTAGCATAGAAACCGCGCCAACCGGCGCTACGAACATCTTATCAAAGCGGCACCGCGACGGGCAGTAAACAAAGCGGCGCTGCGGGATTTAACTGGGCAAAACAAAGGCGCACAGCGGGCGGGTAACTCCATACTCTCTCCTACTGATAAAAGCTCCTTGGTG